>NC_081324.1:3425000-3507500 GCF_026419965.1 Kogia breviceps
GGCCCCTGCACAACACGCCATAGTTCACCTGGGGCCCAGTGGGGCCCACGGTTCATACGGTACCAAACATTGTTCAGCGGCCGGGCAACCTCTCCGCACATCTCCCCCGGAAACCTGCATTGCGAGCAGGACACGGCGATGCCGCGCCCCGACCACACGTCTGTTTGGTTCCACTTTGAACAACCAAACCAAACCTTCCACAACTTACCTCCTTCTCGTCCGGACCCCTTTCTCTCTCTCCAACTCAGACTTTACTGACGCTCACGTCTTAGAGGTCGCAACAATCAGATTTTAATTGAGTCTGAGTTTAAGTGAGCAGTTTGGCGGTAACGGAGGAGGGTGCCCTTGGAGCCGTGACACCTCCGTGAGGTGTCACTCTCCCGATGCAGACACGTGACTAATCTCACCGACCTACCGGTGCATTTGTCTGTCTGCCACTTTAAAAGAGGTGCTTGAAAAAGTCTTGATATTTTGGGGAATGAGAGAGGATGGCTGTCTAATAAGATATATTTGTAATTGATGGAGCAAATCTAACGACAAGAATAACATTGATCCCAGGCGGAAGCACATTCCGTGTGCTGTTATAACTCTGATGGAAAAGAAACTGAGCTTCATAAAATAGTCTGATCTCCAGCCTCCGAATCCCGTGCTCCTTCCACAATAGCATGAAGCCGACAAATTCCTGACCAGCGATGGATCGATGTCCACTTGGGGAGGCAACCTCGTTATATCCTTGTCCACATTTTTGTACAAAACGTAGGTGAGGATATTGGCACAGTTACAGACGATACCAAACTGGGACCAAGCTCTAGCGTTTCCAAATAAAACAACAAACCAAATCTAACTGTCAGGCTGAGAACTTAGGTCGGAAAACTCAACGACATGAGTACAAATGCTCCAGATATGGTCCCACAGCTTCACATACGCGCAAGATTCGGGCGTTTTTATTGAGATCCCGACACACGTCAAGAGTGCTGTCGTGTGGCTGCCAGCAAACCGACTGGGACGCAAGGATGGTCCTCCCTTGGATCCTGTTAGGATCATCTGGAGGTCCAGGCTGACGCCAGCGCGGGGAAAGGCCAGGCCTCGCAGCTCACTGCCATTCCAAACGACACCCGCTTCCAAAACCCATCCCGGAGCAGAAATGAACACGGCAGAGGGCTTGCCATTGCACAAGGGAGTGACTGCCACGGCGGTGTTTTAAGGATCAAGGCAGGATTTTTCTCTTTAGCAGTGCAGCCTTCACATAGCAGGCTTGAAACTGAACCTGTGTGATAAGACCTGAAAGAAGGTGGATGGCATGGTGTGAAATGATCTGATGGCACGGGAAATTGTTGTTAGGAGGTTCTGGCACTTGAAAAACAACACATCTTATTCCTACTGGCTTCAGCCTGCGTCTTCTGCAAGACCATCCTGCCATGCTCCTGTCTGGAAACCTTCAGGATTAGAGCTGAGTGCAGCCTACATTCTAACGTCTTCCCCTTTCCCTGCAGACGGACGGAGGACACAGTGAGGGTCTCCAGCCAACCTGGGTATTATTTGGCTGTACACTTTTTACTTTGCTTTCTACTCTAATGTCAAAATAAAGGACTGCGTTTATGTGCACATACACACACACACGTGCAAGAAAGAACGGGGCCCTGGTGGTTACGGATTCTGTCAAGTTCTGTTCGGGTGAAACTAACGGAAAACAAGTGGCAACTGGTGTCACTTACAAGTTCGATACCTATTGAATCGTGTTCCCTCCACTCTGGCTTCTCTTCTGGAAGATTCTGTGGGGGTTTTGAGGGTGGTTGCCAGCGTTTTAAAGATCTAAGCGCTGGGAAGAGTAACGTTCCTCTCGGCTGGACGGGCTGTGGCGCGTGTTCACGGGCTGCTGGTCAGCTCACGTAGCTCTCCCATTGTGACCGGTGGATCTTTTCTTGTCAAATCAATTCATTCTCTTCGTCTCCCTTCCGCTCTTCGTGTCTCAGCTCTGGACATTTCCACCTTGGTCCCCATCCAAGTCAACGATGACTAGGGTATTAAAAGTCTTCTCTGTTCTGTCTGCTTTGTGACAGGGTCCTACCTCCTTGTTCAGGAACAAGTTACAGGAGCTCACAAGTTGGGAGTTTTTAAGCCTGCTCACAGGAGAGTGGGAAAGCGTGTGCGTGTGTGTGTGCACACGTGTGCGTGTATGCTCAAAGCAGAGAGGGTTGGGAGAGGGAGAAATACAGAGTACCGGGAATTATCTCTGCATAAAGAAATTAAAAGAGAATATTTTCCAGAGCAATTGAAGCCCATCTCCTGAACAATGACGACAGCTCCTCATTTCAACAACAATAGAGGGCACGTAGGAGTCAGCTCATTAGAATATCTGTGGCTCTGTTCTCTTCTCTCTGCATTAAGCCCCCATAATGTCAGTTGTCACTTATTAATGACAATTAACTAGTAATCAGCAGTGAGACTCTTCGAGGTGGTCTTTGCCTGACAGGTGAAGAAAGAGAACATTACGCAGTGCCATGCGGTGACATGGAACCTTCAAAGGAGCACGGCATTTCCATAAATTATTTCAGAAAGAGATTTTCTTTTATACATTCTCTCTAAAGCTTAAGGATCTTTAACCCTAGCAAGGCCGCGCTCCCGTTCGCTCTTGGCACTTTCTTGCTTACCAAATGAAATTCACGAACCCTCTCCAGTAGGCAGAACCGCGCCTCCATCCACCTGGCCATGACCCCCAGGCAAGAGTCCACGCCATTCCCGCTCCTTTCTTGCTTCTGACCACTTAGTTACGGTTAAGCCCGTGCAGCCTGCCCAGGCCTGTACCTGTCGCCTTTCACCAGCTGCCTCGCTGGTCCAGCGGCCTAATTCTGCCTTCTCACTGGCACGTTCTCTCTCCTTGATGTCGATCTATCCGCTCTTCACTCCCTCCTAATACAGGTGGCAGAATGGCGGTAACCTTTAATAGACACCATGGAGACCACGAACCCGGTCTCAGGACAACTGAGATGTGTGTGGGCCTTGCCCCGACCCTCCCTACTTGTTCTTCCTACTGGGACGTGACAGACACAGGCGTGAGCATCTGAACACAGGCACCTACGGGCCTGCACCTGCTCTCATGGGCTTCCGCTTGGCTTTTCCACGATGCCGAGGGTTTGACTGGCCTTGAAGGACTCTAGGAAGTGGGGATTTTCAAGAAGGAAACGCTTGGAAAGAGAGTAAGAAGGCTCAAGAAACACTATCCCCACAGGAGAAAAACCTGTATTGTTTTTGAGGAGTTGTGGCTTAAGAAAGGACAAATCCGTTCCTGGGAAATGTCCTGACGATACCTAGCAGAGGGGAAAATCAAGTCAGGCACAGCCGCTGTGCCTCCTGCTAGAAGCGCTGTGAGCAACTGCGTTGCCAACGTCGCCGGAAAAGTCAACTGCATCGATTCCTGTCAAAGCAATGCCATTGGACTATATGCTCCTGGCATGGAGACCACTGGCAAAACGGAGGACTTTTAAACCAGTGTCTGAAACATCAGACTTTCTAGTCTGCTACGGGATTCCACTCTTGGAAAGGAAAGCCTCTGGAGGAAAATAACAAGAAAGGTAGAAATCTAAGTGCCTTAGATTGGGAGTTTGGGAGTGACACGTACACACTATTATTTTTAAAATAGATCACCAACCAGGACCTACTGTACAGCACAGGGAACTCTGCTCAATATTCTGTAATAAACTACATGGGAAAAGAATTTGAAAAAGAATAGATACGCGTATATGTAGAACGGAATCACTTTGCTGTACACCTGAAACTAACAACATTGTTAACCAACTATAGTCCAGTAAAAATAAAATTTTTTTAAAAATCCAAGTGTCTCAGAAGAAAGGGGAGCATTTTTAATTTAATTTTATTTTATTTTGCGGTACGCGGGCCTCTCACTGTTGTGGCCTCTCCCGTTGCGGAGCACAGGCTCCGGACGCGCAGGCTCAGCGGCCACGGCTCACGGGCCCAGCCGCTCCGCGGCACGTGGGATCTTCCCGGACCGGGGCACGAACCCGCGTCCCCTGCGTCGGCAGGCGGATTCTCAATCACTGAGGCACCGGAGAAGCCCGGGGGCATGCTTTTATCAAATCAGAAATTTTAAGAAAAGTAAGAGGTCATCTGTAACTTTGTGACTCCTTTTTTTGAAATCTTTTCTTCTGAGAAGCTAGAGTGCTGGCAACTTGGCACCTCTCTGCAGCTTCCAGTTTTGTCAGGAGGGTTTCCCGACATTACGGGGCTTCCATGACAACAAACTCAAGATGTTACACATTGTCACTGTAAGTTTCCAACTATCTAACCAGAACTTAAAGGTGAATACTCACATTACATTTAAGATAACTATCACCGTGAAAAGGGCTGACACTTTAAATGAGCCCCTATTTGAAATATACTTTTCATAGTAATCTGAAGTTTGAACAAAGTCCTTTCCATCAGATTTGTGTTTGCAGATCATTTCAGATTTTAATGCCCCTGGTTTCTACTAACTGCTGGAAGGAATGATGGAAACGGAAGGCGACCCAATCAATGTCCAGAGTCCAGTCTCGAGAAGCAGTCACTGTCCTGCCATCCCACTTACCAATATCTGAGCTCACCAGGCTAGAATTGTGCGTATCCAAGTTATTCATGACTCAAAAACTGAGGGAGAACAGGAATCTCCAAAAGGAGAACAAATAGCTTTGAAAGTGGACAGTAGATTTTACTAATTTGTAAATCAATATATTACAAACAAAAGGAAGGTATTTGGGGCAATACTGTCTCTTAAAGTTAACAAATCAAAACATAACTAAATATTTGCTTCCACCACTGTAATGATTTTAAAGAGCCAAAGGTTGAAATTGGTAAGAAAAATGATTAATTGGTCAATCGTTCCTCAGTATAAACTGGCCATAATGGCATGAGCTATGTATCAGAAAGCTATGGCTGAGAAATATGAGCCGATGTTTAAATTACACAGGTCATAAAGGATTAAAAAATTCTCACCTTTCTTAGTTTTATTACTATGTAGCAAGATGGGTGGAGGAAGTCAAAATGTACACACTTCCAGTTATAAAATATGTAAGTATACTTTATACATGTACCAGAGATGTAATGTACGGCCTGGTGACTATAGTTAATAATACTGTATTGTATATTTGAAACTTGCTAGAAGAGTAGATCTTGAAAATTCTCATCCCAGGAAAAACAAGTTCAGTAACTATGTATGGTGATGGATGTTAACTAGACTTATTGTGGTGATCATTTAATAACATATATACATATATCAAATCATTATGCTGTATAACTGAAACTAGTATGATGTTATATGTCAATTATATCTCAATTGAAAGTATGCTCTGTTCCATATCTCAAATATTTTAACAAAATGTGATGAACTTTGTTAGCCCACAGCTTCTACTATCTGCTCAACTGGTAGACGTCAATCACCCTGGAACATGTCACCAATCTTTATACCAGGCAGATCAAGTTGCAAATATTTTTGTGTGATCGAAGAAAAATAATGGCTAACTAGTTATGGGTCAACTTCTCAGTAATAGTTTGTGAAAGCCCTTATTGCTCTATGTACCCTTCAGAACGTCCCGATCTTAATTGGTCTGCAGGTGACATGCCTTCCTCCTAATCTTTACAACTATGGCATAAGCCCCTTCATATTCCTATCAGAAACCTGGGTCAGAGACATTGGTTCTCAGTTAGCAATGGCTTTGAACTTGAGCTCTGGAAGAAACCACCCTGTGTGGAAGATACTTCTGACATTGTCTTTTTTTTTTTTTTAATTGAAGTACAGTTTATTTACAATACAATGTTGGGTTAGTTTCAGGTATACAGCACAGTAATTCAGTTATATATATTCTTTTTCCTTATAGGTTATTACAAAATACTGAGTATAGTTCCCTGTGCTAGACTTTTGAATTAGGTCCTTCTCTCCTCCCTTCTATTCCCTCTAGGTGACCAAATCGCATCTTCCTAGGACAGTGCACTTTATTCTGAGATTATCTTTGTTTGCCTAAGAAATGCTAATTGTAAATTAGTCACAGAAATCCCAGAATATGGAATTTTTTTCCCTATTCCAAGTTGGGCAATTTAAAGACAGTGCTGGTATATAATATACTTGACGTCTTTGGGCACATTTTTCATGAGCCATCTACCCTGGGAGAACAGGACAGAAAGACACGCTGTCATGTTCTCGTGCTGGAGCCACAGGGGAGCTGCAGACCTTTGTCAACTTCTTTCTTTGTTGTGTGTTTTCTGTAAAATATGTAGATTGGCCACCAAATTTAAATGAACTCATAATTCACATGAAAGTCCTCAAAAAAATCATACAGGTTCTTAAGCCATCTCTTCTTTAAATAATATCAATGGACTATAAGCATTAAAAATATCATTAAAACGTCAATATTACACGGGCCAATTAGTGAAAATAGCCAGAAATTTAAAAAAAAAAAAAATCCTTGTGTTCACAAAACAAAGGTGGACAGAAATGGTCTTTCTCCTGCGAAGGGTGAGGAAGCTGGTACCAGCTCTCTCGTGCGTGACTTGGGCACAGGTATCAAATCACACTATGAGGCAGAAATTTCAATTCTGGGTAGTTATTCTAAGGAAATAACCAAAAATATTCATGGAAATATTGAGTGGAATATTCTTGTGTACTCATTTGTAACACTGAAAACTTGAAAAGAATCTAAATGTTGCTTTTCCAAATTCTAATACAGAATTAATTAATAAGTTATAATACATCTCAATAAGATTAGAAATGTTTGATATTTAATGAAATGGGAAAATACACATTATCTACTAACAAGTAAAAAAAGGCAAGTACAAACATATGTTGGGCATCTATTTTGTAGAAACATGAAAAAAAAAGATGCTAGCACTAACATATTAAGTAATTTTTCTCTAGACGAAAACAATTTTTATTTCCTCCTTTTTTGTGTGTGTGTTTGTGTGTGTTACAAGTTTTCTGCAATGACTATGTATTACTTTTATTATAAACGGTATGGGAAAATTACAAATGCTCTCCAAATCTTACTCTTTGGTATCTTTTCACTTTATAATTCGATAATTGGCTTTTAACGGTCTCCACCATCTTCAGAAAAACAATAAAGTAAGTAACAAGAAATTTTACCTCGGAAAAAAGCAGAAACCTTTATTTGTAGGTACAGGTTTCTGAAAATTCGGAAGCAGTTTAGACATGCTTTCAACTAATGTTTCAAAGCTTTTCAAAGATTATCAAATATAGAAATGTAGGAACATAAATCTGAAAAGTTTTTAATCTCTTCTTTTTGCATACAGTGCCTCAGAGTTTGTTTCTCTTATATCAACTAGTGTCTATGATTATTTTATAGGCTTTATACCTTTTAAGCCTCAACTAAATAACAGTGAACCTCCAAACACAACCCACATTCAGAGGAATATCCCAAACTTTTAAAAAATCCACACTGAAAGGAAAAAATATTCAGTTATTAAACCTGATACTCAAGCTGCAAATACAAATGCAAAATAGGGTGATGTCTGCGTGTACACAAGGTTACAAGGATGCCTGCTTCCTAGGCCCTCCAGCCTCCTGGGGTGGGGAGGGGGGTGCGGGCTGATGGCCAGCTCCCTCCAGAGGCTCAGGGCCATTTGCCCTCAGGCTCCAGAAGATGCAGCCTGTTCCCCTGGGGGAAGGGAGGGAGGGCTCCCCTGAGAAACAAAGAGCACGCAATGCCACCTGTGGAGTCCACTGGCGGACACACAAGACCAGACAAAGGAGGGATGCATTTCTTCAAATACTGATGAGGGAAGCGGAAACGTGTGTAAGTAAATCATCAAGTTAGAGGCAGCCAATTTTTCCCCTGGATGTTTCCATCTGTATTTCTACAAATCGAGGTTCTGTATTACGAGGTAGACCTGTATTCAGCTGAGGCTACTACAAACTCGTAACTAACATCATTTCAACTTATTGTTCAGATTGAACAGAACATAGAGCCTGTTTTGCGGCCGACGGGAGCCGCCGCGGGAGGGGATTGGAAGAAAGAACGCTTATCCGCTCCGGGGGTGGCTGCGGAGAAACCACAGACCCTCCCCTGGGGCCGGTCACACCTGAGCGCAGATCGCAAGGCACGCACCCCGGGGCAAAGCCTCGTGGGCTCAGGCCCAAGTTCTGTCAATCATGGGCCTTGTGAGCTTGGGCAAGCGTCCACTGAACCCAGCAGGCGCTCCCCACCTGCAGAGGAGGTGGAAGTAACAGACCCCCTGGGGCCCTGAGGGAGTTACTCGGTGTGAAACACTCAGAACAGTCCCTGGCCAGGAGGGAGGGCTCCTGTTTACTAGGATAACTAGGATCCTCGTGAGACAGTAACTAGGATCAGCGTCTCACCAGTAGCAAGACGAGCAAGTCTTCTGGCCACCCGTCAGGGAACTCAGCTGGATGACAAGATAGCAAGGTGGCTGATGAATTAGAAAAAGGAAAAATGAAGGAAGGGACCCCCACCCCCCACACCCCCCCCATCCCCCCCTCGAGTCCCACGTCCTCACACCAGTGGTCAGCACTCAGCTGCAGGCTTTCAAACGGCCCAGCGGCTCCACACGGGGACCGAACCCACCCCATCCCGGCTCCTCACGGCGGTCACACCACCTTACCCGCTGCGCTCGCTCCAAGGTGACACACAGAACAGACATCTGCAGGCCTGTGATAAAAGAAACAGAACTTCCAAGGATCATCGTGCAAAGAGCCCAGTACACTCCACCACAGGCCTGTCACTTCTCCCCGTCACCCCTTGAGCCCAAAGTACATAATCCCCCAGGAACTGAACCAAAACGTCTAAATGGCTGAAGCTCCTGTAGGACAGAGCTGTTCACCCATGAAGGTCAGGAGAAGGCAGCAAACGTCCCTGGCACTCTGCGGCCTCAGCACAGATGGTGCAGAGGTGGGCCGCCCTGATTCTCCTCCCACAGGGGTCGGGGGCTTGCATGGAGGGAAATCATGGAAACGGCACAGCTGAGCCCTGTACGTTCTGAGCCTTCTCAGGATACTATTTTATGAAAACTTAAGCAAAAGGTGGAAAAAGAAATTGTCCTGCTCATGTCGTTATGTACTTCCGGGGCAAAGAGGTCAGACTAAGCAGGAAGACCCGGACCTCAGGGCGGGGGTCACAGCGCTTACAGGCCTGGAGAGCCGGTGGTCTTCCGCGCAGGGCAACACCCCTCCGCCGTGCTCCAGGGCAGCTCGTTTTATAAAACTGTACATTTTTAAAAGTGCAGAGATCAGGCTTTCCTCTTCGGAGCAACGCAGAACCAATTCCAAGCCCCCCAGGGGCTGCTGCTATAGAGCAAGAACTGCCCTTCGACCGCCCCCCACTGTTAAGGCTCCGGATGCACACAGAGGATAACTGTAAACATTTAAAAATAGTGCGGAGGCGTTCCCCGAAGGAAGCACCTCAGTCCCGCGATGCACAAGCCAGCCATCGCTCAATGGCTATCCTCAGGAATCCGGTGGCACCCAGCGGAGTTAAAATGTTTAATTATCATTTTAAGAAATGCAATACTGATCATTTGAATGAAGCGTGTCAGCACACAAATCATGAAATGATGATTCCGACTAGAACTTCTGTTGGTTGATTGCATAAGCCATACCTCTCGTTGCTGAAATAACATCTCACAGGCAAAATAATGACGACAGGACAATCTATGTAAATCAAGAACTGCATGTGGGTTTATTTTACATTCGAGAGAACAGTGGATTTAATTGTGTGAACCGAAATGTACTGTACAATATTAATGATAGAACATCAAAATGTATAATAGTGCATTGCTCGCTTTGTTTTCATTTATTTATTTTTGTCTGATATACATGCATCTGGAAAGATGCAGGTGCCAGTAAAATTTCTCTATTTAAATCAAGCTGCAGGAACTAAATTTTATTCAAAAATTGTGGTTGTACATTATATACACAGAAATTTAATATAAAATGACAATATAAAAAGTTAAAAGAGAAAGCATACAGCCAGAAGGTACAAAGAAAGTTGAATAGATTAAAATGGTACGATATGTAACATATAGGAGTTTTTAAGCTGATGCTGGCAATTTACAAGGAAAGGACTCCAACATTTGCCCCATTTTTTTTTTCATTTACCAATGCAGCACGCTTATAGAAAGGTCAGCTTGTACCAAAGCTTACATTTGTAAATAACTATAAACTGCAGTATTTTACAGAAAAAAGAAATAGCATTTTTACACATTTTTAAATAATAGCTTGCATACTTTTTTTTTTTTTTTTTTTTGCCAAAAGTGGCACTTTTTTAGCATCCAGAGGGTTTGGGCATAGTGGCAACTGGGGTGTTTGTTGTCACTGCTGTTAGTTTTGTTTTTTTTTGTTTTTGTTTTAAACATGTGAAGTTGTGGCTTCCTAACCCCAAGTCCTAGACAACTTTCTATTTTCCAACAGCTGCATGCATGCTTCCTTCACAAACCAGTTCTGCATATAAAAGCTCGTTTTTTAATTATTAAATAAGTTTTGTGTCTGACACAGCTTTTGATCTGAATGAAATGCCTTTAAGCCTTTTCTTTTTTTTTTTGAGTGAAAGGCACAGAAATGCGATTACAGTCCTCAAAGGGTTAAATTTGACACTAGGAGGTTCTATGACCTTTATTGTCATGGCAACTTTGTAATTTTTAGGACGTCTTTTCTCATTGTTATTTGTGTCTTTCTTTCCTGCTAAATAAATGTCTCCGAGTAGTGTGCCCCACTATTTCCTACAAAAGAGAGCTGAACATCGAGAACAGATGTTGAAAATAAAGGTCAGACTTTGACTCACGGAAAAAGAAAAGGAACATGCACAATCGGACGAAGAGCATATAAATATAACTACAAAATATGTGTAAGAAAAACCAAGGTCCAGACAGGCAGTCAGCAACAAAGGGCAGGCTGATTTTGGAGGCTCAGGCCAGGCCTAGTGCAGTATGAAGACGGTTAGTGCAAAGTGCCACGGGCCCGTGCGGACCCAGGGCTACTGTTTCTCCAGCTCCGTCACGTAGATCAGGTGGTCCTCGGGGGACTTGCCGTGGGTCTTACTAAGGTGCAGTTTGACTGCGTGCTTGCTCGCGAAAGTCCGGTTGCAGAGCTTGCACTGGAATGTGGAGCCCAGGTCGTCCTCGGCGGCTCCCACCGGGCCCAATGCTTTGTTCGCCAGGACTTTGGAAACATTCTGCTGTTCTTGAATCTGATTTAGTGGCAGCTTGGAGAGATCCTTCAAGCTGAAGCCTAAGTGTGTCTCTAGATGATTGATGTACGTGGAAGCAGTTCTGAACTGAGAGGCACAATCGTTGCAAAAGAAAACAGGATGCCCTGTGTCCAGGTTCTTCAGGAACTTGGTCCCCCCTGTCCTCCGCAACTGGTACTTGACGTTGGCCAGCCAGTGGCTGATGGTGGTCATGGAGAGCCCGGTGAACTTGGAGATGTGCACCCGCTCCTGAGGGCCCAGGTCCGACATGATGTACTTACCCTCCGGGGTCTCCCGCAGGCTCGAGGCGAACTGGGCCTGGAGGATAAGCAGGTGCTGCGGATTCCAGTTGGACTGCCGCCCCTTCCTCTTGTGAACGGGCGACAGCTCATCCACTGCCTCCTCGAAGCTGCTGCCGTCGGCGTCCGACTTCTCCGACACGGTGGAGGGCGTGGAGGACTTGGGGGTCAGCCGGCCCGTGAGGTTCTTCACCATGTCCGAGATGTCCATGAGCGCGCTCTCCCGGAGCGGCGAGGACACGCCGTGGGCGGCGCCGGGGGCCAGGGGCTTGCTCTTGGACTTGGTCAGGTCGATGGGCTGGTCACTGTTCTCGTAGTAGTAGCGGTCCAGGGTGCCGGGCGGCTTGGCGGGCGGGGCGGGGAAGGCCGGCTTGTCCAGCATGCTGGTGCTGATCTTGTAGAGCATGGCCAGCGGGTCCAGCGAGGGGCTCACGGGCCTGGACACTTTGCCCAGGTGGGTGTTCATGATGGACTGCAGGGCGCTCAGCGGGTTGATGAAGGAGGGCTCGGGCGAGTGGTCCGTGATGATGCCCAGGTTGTTGCAGCCGTTGGTGACTTTGGCCTTGAGGGGTTCGGTGCCGTTCGGGGTGTGGGCTTCCACCGCACCCTCCTTCTTGGTCTTCCCCGCATCGGCTTCGGGGCCCTTCTTCTGCTGGGACCTGCCGCCGCCGCCGAGGTCCTCGGCCCTGGGGAAGTCTTTATTCTCCTTGGCCCCGGGGGACGCGGCCTTGGCCGGCGAGCCCTTCTCCTTCTCCGCCGGCCTCTCCTCCTTCTTCACGCTGACCTTGCCCGTGACCTTCTCCACCAGCTCCTCCATGGCCGACACGTTGCTCTTGTGGGGCGGCGGCGTGAGGCTCCCCGGGGAGTGCAGGAGCGCGCTGTGCTCCGAGGACAGCGACTTCACGCTGCTGGCGTAGGACGGCTGCATCTGCACGCTCTGCACGCTCGGCGGCGGCTTCACGGTGCCCGGCAGCTGGTAGGCGGCGTGGATGCTGGGGTAGCCGCCCCACGAGGGCGCGCCGTTCTGGGCTTTGCTGATGGCCGTGGAGACCGTGTTCTCCAGGGACTTCAGGATGTCCACCCCGCCCCTGGGACTGTCATCCAGGTCCTCCTCGCGGAGGTACTGGTAGAGGGTGGTGGGCTCGAACTTGTCAGAGGCGTCCTCACCCTCCTCCTTGACCTTCGCGTCCGCGTCCCCGGCCACCGCCAGCGGCGCCTTCTCCTTCTCGGGTTCCTTCTTCTCCTCCGAGGTCGCGCACCCCGAGGGAGAGTCGGGCTGCTTTTTGACGTGGGCGGCGGGCAGCCGCGTGTGCGTGGTGGGGGGCAGAGGAATGGACTGGATCTTCTCCTCCACCACGGGGTCCAGCACCAGCTGCTTCCCTTTCTTGGAGGCAGAGGTGGTCACTTTCAAGAAGTGGCCGGTGACCATCATGTGGGCGGTGAGCTGCTGCAGGGTGTCGTGGGAGCTGCCGCATTCCATGCACTTGAGGATCTGGGCCTTGCGGGCCTCGAACTGCCAGGTGTAGCTGGCCCCGTTCTGGTAGCCGTAGCGGTTGTTGGGCGTCACGTACGGGTTGGCCGACTTCTGGTCCTTGGCCGACTCGCTCAGCGCCACTTCGGCCGCGACGCCCGCCGGTTCGGGGGAGCAGGGGGACGCCAAGTCCTGCAGCGCCCGCTTTTTGGTGGAAGGGACCAGCTTGGTGATGGCCGGCACCGGCTCCTTGAGAGGCACTTTCTGGTAATGCTTTGTCTTGATCATGTGCACGCTCAGGTCCTGCAGCGACTCGAAGGAGTGGCCGCAGTACATGCACTTGAGCACCTTCTGGGCGTCCTCCTTCCCCTCCATCTCCATCAGGGAGCGCTTCCGGGGCTTGGACCACCGCTTGGTCTTCTCGGAGTCCTTGTCCCTGTTATCGTCGCGGTAGTGCCCCGTCTCGTTCATGTGCACCGTCAGCTCCACCAGCGTGTCGTACGCGGCGCTGCAGTCTTTGCAGCGGAACTTGCTGGCGCCCGTGAACACGGAGCCGTACAGCTTGTTGTTCTGCCGGTAGAGCTGCACGGTGCTGAAGAGGCTGGGCTCGGGCAGCAGCCCGTACGAGGACGTCTGCTGCAGCGTCTTGGCCAGGGCGGCCTGGTGCCAGTCGTACCCGGAGCCGCCGCTGGCGCTGGCGCCGGTGCCGGTGCCGGAGCCGGAGCCGGAGCCCGAGCTGGGGGTGCTCGCCGTGGTCCCGGTGGCCCCCGCGGTACTGGTGGGGGGCATGGGGGCGGGGGTGGAGCCCTCCTTCTGGCCGGCATCGCTGTTGCTGGTGGTCGAACCGGACTTCTTCAAATCCAGGGCCAAGCTGGACCAGCAGGATTCCGAGAACAGGTTTGCATACACGGCCTTGATCTGGGCCAAGCTGTCCTGGGGGTAGGAGACGCCCTCCCGACCCCGGGGCTCCTCTTTCTCTTCCTGGGAGGAAGAGCTCTTGAAAGGGGCTGGCTGGTCGCTGTTTTCGCTGAACGGCGACCCGTAGCCAGCGTCCTGATTAGCCGCCGTGCTGATGGGGGAGCTCTGGTAGCTCTGGGCCTCCTTGAGCTCCGCTTCCTCACTGCACGCGAAGTCGCTTTCCTGAACGTCCAAAGGCAGCCCATCCTCCTCCACGTCTTCCCCATCTATTTCTGCTGCCTTCAGTTCTTCCTCAGGAACGTAAGCTAGGAGAGAAAAATGAAACGCCGTGAGGAGACGCAAATCATCTCCAAGGACGCGGCCTCCCCAGCAGTTAGGTGAACTTTAAAAAGATGTTTCTCAGCCGAGCTCCCAGGCTACAAGGCTACCTCCACTTTATACATCTATCCCTTCTGCAGCTCGACGGCAGGAAGTAGGTTTCCCCCAAGACAGTCGCCCCTCCTAAGTGAACACGTTTCGACGGAAGGGCAGTGTCTGCCCTCTTCTTAAAGATGTCATTGTGGCCGTCACAGCCGGATGGGGAGGGAAGGGACCCCTGCCCCTCCTCCTGCAGGCTCCTCTTTTGGTAAGCAGCGGGGATCCCTTGTGCCTCCCCATGGCGGGGGCGGGTGGGGGAACCTGGTTGTCAACTTCTAGGGCGAGATAATACACAGACAGTATTCTATGGCTTCTGTAAATAAAAACGCTCCTCCATGGCAAGCGATAAAAATACTCTGGTCTCCACTAAAAAAGGAGAAAGTAACATAGCACCACCAGCGCCCCCCTGCCTGGATGGAGCAGAAATCTCCCACAGGTGACACCCGACAGGGGTCAAAGAGCCACGTTTGCACAAAGCAGCATTATTCACTAGAGCCAGAAGGTGGAAACAACCTAAATGTCTGTTGATGGATGAATGGGTGAACAAAATGTGGTTTACACAAACAATGGACTATTATTCAGCCTTTAAAAGGAAGGAAATTCTGACACATGCTGTGGCATGGATGAACCTTGAGAACGCTACGCTCAGTGACATAAGCCAGACAGAGAAAGACAAATACCGTAGGAGTCCCCTTATACGAGACACCTAGAGTAGTGAGGCTTAGAGAGACAGCAAGTGGGACAGTGGTTTCCAGGGGCTGGGGGAGAGGGAGGAACGGAAAGCTGGTGTTTAATGGGTTCAGAGTTTCACTGTGGGAAGACGAAAAGTTCTGGAGATGTATGGTGGGTACTGTTGCATAACAGGGTGAATGTACTTGACACCACTGAAGCGTGCACTTAAAAATGATTAAAATGGGGCTTCCCTGGTGGCGCAGTGGTTGAGAGTCTGCCTGCCGATGCAGGGCACACGGGTTCGTGCCCCGGTCCGGGAAGATCCCACATGCCGCAGAGCGGCTGGGCCCGTGAGCCGTGGCCGCTGAGCCTGTGCGTCCGGAGCCTGTGCTCCGCAACGGGAGAGGCCACAACACTGAGAGGCCCGCGTACCGCAATGAAGAGTGGCCCCTGCTTGCCACAACCGCAAAAAAAAAAAAAAAAAAAAAAAGATTAAAATGGTAACTTTTGTGTTACGAATATTTTGGCACAATAAAAAAGTCTGTATTCTTAACAAGGCCTACAGTATATGCTACAGTGGCCTGCTACAGGCCACAGCTGCACAGAGGGTGACTTCTCGGGGTGAAGGCGGCATTTCCCAGAGAAACTCAGGATACTGACAGCTGTCCCAAGAATGGGAGGGATGGAGGGCATGTAAATCACTAGATGGAATCTGACCTTTTACTGCAGCACATTTTAGATCCTTCACTATGTGACAGATGTTGTCAATCCCCTAGGGGACATAATCACCTGCAACTCTTCAACTGATCTGACCAAAGCATACTTTTACTTCTTTTTCCTTTTTTGTGTTTTGAGTGAACAATTAGGGTTCCGTCAACTACCTGGGAAGTTTGGGGTTAAGATATTTCCAGAAAGGCCCTATTAGAATGCACTGATATGACCTGAGAGGGTGTCTCATTAAGCAGAATCACTCATTATCACGTTATCAGCACCAGACCCCAAGGGAGCGTGGCAGAGAGCACCGGGTTTTCAGGGACAGTGATGGAGAGACAGAGAAGGAGGTGGCTGCCCGGAGGGCGGACGCGGGCAGGAGGGAGACACACGGGAGGGTCTGCGCCCGCGCCCCGAGAGCTCCAGGCACGATCGCCCACGAGCACGAGTGAACGCACGGCGAGGGACGGCCGCTGCACGGGGCCCTGCAGCTTCCCTGCCCACCCCGGCTTCCCCTCGCGGCCGTCCCCACGCCTGGGCGGCAGCATCGAGCGACCCAGGCGCGCGCGTCCACGGTGCTCCCCAGCGGGAGGCAGAACCGCATCAGAGTCCACTAACGGGTCAGGGGATTACAGCCCATGAGCCGCCGCCGTCGCGGGGGACTCGCGCGCCGTCGCGGGGGACGCGTCGCCGTACCTCCGGGGTGCGCTTGCCGCCCACCGGTCCCCACTCCGCGGGCGGCATCTCAGGGCCTGGAACCGCACGGACGTGACTTGCTTGGCTTCCGCCCACGTGCATGTCCCAGCACAGCGGAATCGTCATCAGGCCCTGCTGCATCCCGGGCCCGTCCTGCTGACAGACCGGCCTGCACCCGGGAGCCCCCAGGCTGAGCTCAAATGCCTCCTGTAGGCCACCCCCAGCCCCAGGGCGACAGTTACTCCTGGAACCACACAGAGCAAACCCCGGCCTCCTAAGGGTCACTGGTTTCTGCGGTTCCCTCCCTCGGACACCCGTTCCCCGTCTTCCAGGAGGGGGAAGGGGTCCCCTAACGTGCCTGCCTTCCTGGAGCTCGTCTCCCAGGGGAGACACGAAGCTGGGTGAGCAGGCGGCCAGGGGAGGGCCAGGGCGGGGACACAAGTTCAGAAAGGAGGGGAGCCCCAGGGTGGGCCCGGGGGCATCCTGGGACCCACCGGCGTCGCCTGCCCCGGGTCGAGCATCCCCGCGGGGACTCGGCCCCCAGCCCCCCTGCCCAGAGCACTCCGGGTGGGACGCCGCGCTCTCCGGGGCCAGGGCGCCGCCAGCTTCCTCCACCGGCCCTGCCTGCCACTCTTGCCCGGTCCCTCCGCAGCCTCTTTCCAGCCAGACTTGACTTCTTCCGTGACTCCTCCGGGGCACGCCCGCGAGCACTGGATCCACGTCCACCCGTGAAGCCACTGGGTGCAGGCCCTCGGCTCTCCCGCCCCGTCGGGGGAAGCTGGCCTTTGGGACGTCCTCTGGACTGTAGTCTGAGTGCGCCTCGCGTCCGGCACATAGAAGGGGCCCCAGCTGCTGTGACCGGAGTCCATCGCGACGCGGGCGCTCCGCAGGCACCCCCAGTCAACTTCGTGCACACACACGACTGACCCTGCCCCCTGCAGCCCCCGTCCCAGTAACAGCCCGCTCCCTCCTCCTGAGCTGGGGGGGGTCTCCCGACTCAGCTGTACCGAATCACCCCGAACAAGTGTCCAGGCCAGAAGAGCGGCGGCTGTCCTCAGTGCCTCCCGTGGTCCAGCTCCATAGCCAGCGGGGCCCCTGCCCTAAGTCGGGCCCTCCAGCCTCTCGTCAGATGCCCAACAGCCGCCCAGCTGGGCCTCTCGCCCTCCTGTCCTGCCACGCCCTTTCTTCCTCCACAACCCCTAAGCTAAAATCGTTGTCACAGTCCACGAGCTGCACAGGGGTCGCAAATCCCCACGTGGGCCCCTCCCTCCGCCACACGTCCAGTCCCCGCGCACCCTGGTCCCAGGGGGGCTCCCCGCCCACTTCTCCACCTGGTGATGACGCTCGTCCTCAAGGGGAGGCTCAGATGTCACCTCCCTCAGGATGCCTTTTAGTCCCCTCCCCCCCGGAGTTCATTCCCAGAAGCATTAAGAGATGTTGACCTGTCTGTCCCCATAGTCAAACCGTGAACTTGCTCAGTCAGCTAAAATTGCTGAGCGCCACCCCTGCCTACCTCCCCCGGCTGGGCATTTTCCTTCTTCACCCTATCTTAACCCTCACAACCCTTGAAGTCAGCATCCCTGAAAATGCCCATTTTGCAGATGAGAAAACTGGTCTTGGAGAAGTTGACCGACTTCCCCAAGGTCCCAGAGGAGACAAACAAGGATTCAAACGCGGGTCACCTGACTCCCAGCCGGAGGTCCATCCACTTCGGCCACCATCAGGACCCAGTTACTTTCCTTTGTCTCATTAGCACCTCAATGCCAACAAACACTTTGAGTAAATGCTTGTGAATGAATTAAGGACCCAAGGTAATTCTTTTTTTTTTTTTGGCTGTGCTGCACAGCATGTGGGGTCTTAGTTCCCTGACCAGGGATTGAACCCATACCCCCTGCAGTGGAAGTGTGGAGTCTTAACCACTGGACCACCAGGGAAGTCCCTGACCCAAAGTAATGCTGTATCAGTGTTTAGGACGCCTCTTATGTGCTCATCATGCTGTTACAATTGAGAGAATCTCAATGAAAAAAGAGTAAAAGGAGAGAAATCTTTTGACACCCTTTGGCCCAATAATTTTACTTTTGGAAGTATAGCCTCAGAAGGTGACATAAAATACAGAATAAGCTTCATGCACAAAGATGTCCTTTATGGCATTATTCCATATAAAATTTGCCACTACCTAAATCTTCAACAATAATCAGTAGTTAGGTGATTTTTCGTGTATTCCTAAGATGCTATATTAGTCAAACATTAAAACTATGTTTTAATGACAAGGGGAGAGGCAGTCAATGGAAAAAGCAGAAGACAAACCTATTCCCAGTACAACGGAAAAATCCTTTTAAAAAATGTTAAGAGGGTTTTTTTTCTAGATAATGAATATATGGGTTTGTTGACTGACATGGCTCTCGATAAACATCTCTGTTTTCAAAATCTTCTTCAGTGCTGTCAATTCAACGAGCACGAATTAGCCATTTCACACCATTTCTGGAACGAAATAGCTGGAAACAGCCACTAGCCTGACGCTGGGAATTAAGGAGCCTGGAAGGGCAGGGCCCAGCCTGGGGGAGGGAATGTGGGAACGGCTTTGTTCATTGGTACTTTTATATTTTTTAATGTTAAAAAGTAAGAGGCGGAAAGAACAATGAAGGGGTGCAGATGACATTAGGGTTCCTGGAGCAGAACTTCGGGGGCGCCGAGAGGCTGCCCGCACACAGGCTGCCTCCGTCTTCCTCCTGGCCCTGCTCCTGCACCCCCACCTCCTTCAGCCCCTTCCCTAGGGAGGGGGCTGCCGGGTCCCACAGACCGGGGTGGGGGGGGCAGGCGGCGAGGCCTCTCCTGAGACCCACAGGCCACCAGCTCAGTGGTCACCGTGCTGCAACACTTTAGCCTCCCACCAACACGGTCCCTGTCCGTTTCTAGATTTTCAGGGTTTCTACTTTTATCACACACTCTTCCACTTTATTCATCCTGATACGCTGATATTCTTTGGCTGCTTTACTATTCTACCATGTACTTTTAGCTCACTGTGTCTATTTTTTTAATGAGTGAACTTTTCAATTCTAATTTACAAGGGGCACGAGGAAACACAGACCTAGGGGGCAGCTGGGGGCCATCTGTCTTGTGTCCCCACCACTGGACGCCCGTCTGACCCCGGGGGTAGCTCTCCTGCCCCTCCTCGGGGGCACCGGGCCTGGTAGAATCAGCGTTGGAAGGAAGTGCACCCACCTCCCCAGGCAGCCGGCCCACGAGCACTGCCCTCCCCCCTCTTCTCACGCCACCCTTCCCAGCGGCCCCCGGACCGAGTGCTGGCCCGTATCACCCTACTCGGCAGCGTGCGTGGCCCCGTGAGGACGCACATGAGGAGCCACAGATGCTACCGGGTACGAGGGATCCCTCTACAGCCGCGCCTGAGCCCCCCTCCCTACCCGCCCAGCTTCTCCCCCTTCCAAAACTGGGCTCACATCCTGGAGCCAGAGCCCTCAGAAGGATCCAGAACCTACCGGGTTTCACTTTAAGAGTCTGGGCCTGGGGCGGGGGGACAAGGGCTGTGCAGGTGGAAATTCACAGAGCGGACCCCATGGTGCCTGGAAACAAGACCACCGGACTCCTGGCTTCAGTACAAGGCGCGGATGGGGTCATCTGCTTCTGCCACTTTGGTATCAGGAAGGGGACACACCCGAGACACGTCCCCCCTCAGCCACATCTGTCGCAAGCCCGGGTGTGCAGGGGGTAGGGATGGCGCTCACCTGCTCGTCCCCGCTGAGTCCACGCTACGGGGCCATTGCTGTGGCTCCCTGTTGAAGGGCAGACCCCCATCGTTAGCGGGACCTGAGGACGGACTTACAGAAGGGACAGACCGATGAAGACACGATGACCCCCATACCGTCACTCACCCCGTCCTCCGGGCCTCCGTCTCCCCAGCAGTGGGGCTATAGGAAGCATCCGTGGAAATGGCAGACCACCATCCTCATCACCAAGCCCCCGTCTGCGCTTGCCGGCCCCTCCCCCTCCTCTCGCCCTGCAGACAGACCCTCCAGATGAACCAGGAAATGCCCACGGTGGGCGGTCCTCCCACGGCTGTCAGAGGGCGCCCCGCTCAGCCTCAGGCCTCACAAACTCCTGCTCACATCGCATAAATGGGGACAACGGGGACAAGATAATGAGCCCTCGTCTCAGGGAGAGTGGTCCCCTCACTGGCCCTTGTCACTGTGTAGCAACCAGACGTGAGATCTGGGCCGATGGATCATTCGGGATGTTAGCCCTTGAGCTTCTGCATCACCCAGGCCCCTCCTCGGCCTTCCTACAGTTTCCCTGATCACCGCCACACAGAGGAAGGAGCGGGAGGTGGTAACTCATACAGAGCAGTCCCTGGTTGGGCTCTTCCCCAGGCCCCGGGGGGCCGGCCGGGGAAATAAATGACAAAAATCAGGTTGGGGAACTTTGTTTATGCAAGCTCTCTTTTCCTCATTAGCACACGCAACTGGGGAGATTCAAAAGTGACAAGGCTAAAACACAGGTCGTTGGTCCCTGCCTGGGCACCGGCTTACCGTAAATACCAAACTTGCCTATTGTATCTGCCACCTGGTGAAACTATACAATCATACCAAATTACACGTTTAACTATATCAAACTAGGTTTTCGACTGGCAAACGTGATACCCACGAACAGATGGCCATTACATCAAAATATACCTACAATTCACAAAAGGGGCCTGCACACACCTCGGTGATAAATGAACAGCTCCAATTCATTGTAAAATCTTGCAAAACACACTCTCTTCCAAATTGATCATCGATCACTTGTAAAGTAACTTCACCTCTGTTACAAAGAGAGCAGGTGGGTTTTGGTGAAAGAAGATATTAGGAAATAAAAAATGCAGAGAAAGCAGACCCAGGTCAGAGCCCATTCCGTGCCACTCTGAAAGGACAGCAACATACAAGTGTACATTAATTGATGAAACTAAGTTCTTAATTTTTTGCAGAGAGGTTGACAACCTGCCGTGCAAATCTGAAAGGCCCCTTCTGCCCTGATGCAGAAGGAGCAAAAATTTTTCTACCCCTTTGGCAAATTTTAGTTGTCTGGCACCAGGCGCTCATGTATCAGTTTGCTAAGCCATCTGACTGATAACGATGGTTTCTTTACCTAAAACCCAACAGAGGCCATTTTTTAGAACTGTGGAGTCTGTAAATAAAATGACCTATGGTTTTTACCCAATTCTAATTTTAATTAGACATTCACAGGTAACTTCCTTAAAATAAATATAACGTCTTCCCTTTCTCCCTGCCCCAGAATTCAACTTCAAGTTATCGGCGGAGGCCCCTCCCGCTCCTCTCAGTGAGCACATCAGGTATTAATCTTATGCCTGGAGTTTGTTGCAGTTACAAGAATGTAATTTCACATTAAGTGGGAAAGCACAAATTAAGGGCTTAGACCTCAATTAAAAAGACAGAAAACTTTCTGTGATTTTCAGCAATGTCAGGAGGAAAAAGGGGAGATAAAATAGATGAGATTCTTGAAAAATTAAAAGAGAAGTTGAAAAGAAGAAGAGCAAAAGCTAAAATAGCTCTTGTATGAACCTAAGAAAACACGCAGCTATTTCACTACCAACGAACTGCGTGTTAATATACGATGCAAGTGTTCTCTCGATTCACAAATTAAAAAGCCAGCCATCCCCAAGACATGCACAGCCAATGCCAAGCATGGGGAAATCCATGTTTTCGGTTACTGCCTCTTCGTTTGGGGAGGGATATACCCCACGCTAGGGCAGTCTGCTGAGTCTGGGTCTACAAACCCAATATTAGCCAATTAGGTCCCAAACCAGGTTCCAACCTGGTATTTTCTACCACCTGAAACGAGAAAAGACTTTTGTCAGAGTGATGGATGACATTTAGAAATCTGGAGGGGAAATTTGGGCTTGAAATCTCTCTTGAGATGGCTGAAACAAGAATAAAGAAATGTAGCTCAGCACACACCGAACACCACGTGTGGCTTACATCTCTGACACGTGTCTCCAAGTTCAAATCGTAACGCGCAGAGTAAAAGAAGAGAGGAGGGGCTTCCCTGGTGGCGCAGTGGTTGAGAGTCCGCCTGCCGATGCGGGGGACGCGGGTTCGTGCCCCGGTCCGGGAGGATCCCACGTGCCGCGGAGCGGCTGGGCCCGTGAGCCGTGGCCGCTGAGCCTGCGCGTCCGGAGCCTGTGCCCCGCAACGGGAGAGGCCGCAGCGGTGAGAGGCCCGCGTACCACAAAAAAAAAAAAAACCAAAAAAATAAACAACAAAAAAAGAAGAGCGAAGGAAACATCAAGTCTTTGGAGACTGGGGTGTGGATGGGAACAGTGCAGGGCATACCGCTGCAGTTGTCGACAACACAGCGACTATTAACGCAAAGTTAGGAGAACTTTTGTCTCTAAATATATTACAGTCTATATAAATTATGTACCAATGTGATCCACCGAGAGCCAGCATCCCCTTCGGAATTACTGCTGTACTTGGCTGGAAGCTTAATACAAGGTCACACGCAGCTGACTTTCTTGAAATCCCCTTAATAACAATAATGGCGTCTGAATCAGTTACATCCATGCTATCTTATCAGAAAGTATCGATCTCTTATTATAGTAATTGGGTTTATTCTTGCTATTACCAGTGAAGTCTCCTAATTGCTTTTTTGGAAACTTTGCCTAGGCAGAGGCAGAGAGATGGAGAGACAGAGAGACTTGTAAAAACTTCCAAGCTTGGACAGAGTGATTTACTTGTCACGGTCTTTCGTTTTCAATATAAGCTACAGTGTTCTAAAAATTCACATGGGTACAAATATACCAAAGTACTTTAAAATATTTGTAGAAATTTTTATCGTTAGTGATGAAACTGAGAACAACATACGTCACGAGGTGAATGAATACAACCGTTTCGCCTAAAAGATCTGGATGAGAGCAGCTACTGAATCACAGAAAACAGAGCCAGCTCGACGCCGTTGCATTTTCTCTGCTAAAACCCTCAGCTCCCCTCTGCCCTCACCTACCCGCACCCTGCGGAACTCTGATGGATGAGTGAGCCTGGAAATGGTAACCGCAGTACGGAATTCTCCTTTTACAATTACTTCCACAAAGAAATGACATTCCTCCCCATCAAATAAAACAAAGACTCCAAATCATCATTTCTGCTACTTCTTTTTGTGTCAAAACAGCTTTGCCGTCACTCCTCCCCCCGCCCTGCCTGAGCCAAGCACGCGGCGTGGAGTGTGACACGGTGAGCACACGTGGTATGTCCTGCCGTCAGTGGTACGACACGCAGAGCAGCTGTGCCGGCCTCGGCGTCAGGACGAGCACAGGCCAGGCGAGAAGCCGCCAGCCTCCACGTGGGTGTGGGTGTGTAAGTGTGTGCAGGTGTGAGCACACAAAAACCGCAAGACGCATAGACCCCCATCAGCTCCGAGATGAGAACAAGACAACTGGATCTTATAGTTAGATGTCACTTTTTTTAAACAGATTAAATCTTGTTAATATCGTTTTGCCGTAACATGTGCCTTCTGGATGCCAATGTGTCCCCAAAGATGTGCTGTCATCCTGTGCCACATAAAACCCCGTGCATTCTGATGCAAGTGGACAGAAGGTAACGTATAGGGTCCCTGCTAGAGGTGAATCTGACACCAACAACGTGTGCCCCGGTGGTTTACAATGTAAATACACACATAGTGTCTGGAAAAACATGTTCCTCTCAGATTGTAATTACACAATGAGGCACATGCATCTTCAGCGAATTAGATCGATTCTTCTTCTCAACTCCCAGCCCCCAATTTTTTAAAATATCTTTGCTTCTTTAAAGAAAACAAGATTTGCTCTGATATTCAACAGTCATTTGGAGAATGGGGAGAAGTGACAGCTGTCTTTGGTTTTTAATGGCTAAATGTAATAAAGTTCCAAATTCCCCGGAGTCTGAGGAACCCTGGCTCTGAGCAATTAGAGCCAGGGTTCCTCAGAGAGATGAACCAAAGTGTGGGTGCCTCACTGAAAGAGCGGAGCAACAATAGAAGAAAGGCTTCCCCCGATCATGATTTGCTTTCTAAAAGCCAGCTTGAGATCTATCCTTTGCCATCCAGCGGATAGCAAGCTGCTTACTCAAAACAGCCAGCCGCTCACACAAGGTAGGTAACCAGCACGCATCCGTACCTGTTCCCACCTGATGACAACACATCCCGATGAAAACTGAAAAACGTGTTCTTTCAATAAAAGATGCTCAGCTTCTGCCATGTCCCCAAATGTGGATATTTGGAATCATTCAGATATTGGCATTTAATACAAAAGGCCAGATGACTAAATGCTTCCATCTTTAACTGACTTGGATTTTAAGTAATAGCACCTAGACAGAAGAAAGGTAGTGATACTGGAAAATGCAACGTAGGAATATAGCATGTTAGTGTGAAAATATGTTGAGTAACCCACATTAACACACTTGAATCTACAAGGATGTTACAGCACGCTTGGCATACAGAGTAGTCGTTTTGCTAGAAAAACATTTTTCTAGAAGCAGGGTGACAGGTACAGGATACCTCAGGAAGAGGAATCGAGTTCCAGTTTTTGAGGAAGGTTAAAACAGCACTAGCAGTTCAAATAAAATGGCTCTTCCTCACATGGACAAGGAAGGGAGTGAAATGACGTTTTAGGCAGAGAGAGAGCCATTCTAAAAGTGGATCATTTATCATTACAGGGAAATGAAGAAAAGGCAAGTTCTCTTCCCTCCCTCTAAGTTTTCGAGACAAGGGTCTAAGAGGTGTCCTAAGAGCACCCAGGGGTTTTGCTGGCTGAAGACGACGCTTGCTGGCAGCCCACCAGAGAGGAGAAAAGAGGCTGCCCCTCCTCACCTCTCCCCCGCCAGCCATCCACACCCCTGCCTCCCTCCCTCGGCATGAAAAGAGCGTGTCATTAGCAGACGTCTGCTGGGGAGGCCACGGCACCTCGTGCTGGTGGTTCTTCCGTGATCCTAATCTCCGAGATTCACCTGCTTTTCCTCTTCTATCTGATAAACCACATTCCAGCATTCTCAATAGGGCTCCCACCACCAAAGGGAGCGGAGATGAGTCAGTCCCGGCCCCCTCCCGCTTGGCTCTGTCGAGGTGATTTCATTGAAACGTTCATTTCCATCCCGGCTGGCAACACCAGAATGGAAGTAGTTAACCTGTTTCCATTACTTATACAAATTACCACGATGGGGTGGGACAGCCGCTAGCGTGGCGCACATAACCGACTTCCATACATTCTTTACAGGAAGCGTGAGAAGGAACGTTGCTAGATCATACTATCCAGGCTCGATAATGTTCTCCCTGTTGACCAGATTCATTAACTTGGCACACGGGCATTTCACGTGCTTTCTGTGTAAAAATTGCCGGGCTAGCTGGACTCATTTAATTTGGAGAAGGAAAGCTTTGTCAGCGATGATGTTTTGATGAGCTGCGCTAAGAGGGCGGGGAGGGGCGGGGCGGGAGGGGCGGGGGGAGGGGCAGGAAACAAGCCGGGGAACAGGAAACAACCTTGTCGAGAATGTTACCTTCCTGATGCGAACGATGAGAGCGGAGTCGGTGAACGACGCCGGTACTCAAAGATGGCTGTCACTTCAGATAGACACCGGCACGACTCACCTAGACAGGTGACACTTTGGTGCAGCTCCATCCTGCTGCATTAGTGACCACCTGGAGATGGGGCTCAGGCAAAGTGCGCGCGCCTGGGATGCCTGGGGCACCTGGAGATGTGAATGCAGCAGGTGGATGGATTTCACTCCTCCTCTGCACCCTTCAGCGAGGCTGGGGGTACAGTCTCCTGGCTACAAAGATGGAGGAGGGGCTGGAGTCCCAGTCTGGGATCCAGCCTCGAGCTTTCCTCCCTTTATTGTCCCCTGAGGTCCAAGGCAGGGGCTAGAGCCATGCTCCAAGTCATCAGGGGAGACTCGAGGCCCGTACACTAGCCATTCCTTTCCTGTTTAGAAATCTCATGGAAACAAGTCCTGGTTGGTTAGTCTAAAGACATCTCCTCTTTTGATTTCTTCCGGAAGTCCACGTACGAGGTGCCCCGAGTCAACCTCGAGACCACACCTCTAGAAGCTCTGGCTGCGGGTGGCAGTCCTGGAGGACGTACAAGGTTCGACAGTTTCTAGGAAAAGGTTTGAAAAGAAAAGGTTCATTCACGGAGCATCAGAAACAAAACAAATTCTATTCCAGCTGTTCTCCCAGGAGAGCCTTTCTCCGTGAACCCAACTGAGGGAAACTCGGCCTCAATTCTACCTTCTCACTGGGTTTCCGTGTTTCTTCCAGTCTGTCTGCTTTGGTTCTGTTCATGAAACTGCTTGGAAAGAGATGCTGGGCGTGTTTAAATTATTGAGAAAAAGAAGGGGGGAAAGAAACTATTCGGAGGGAGAGAGCACATAGGAAAGCCCATCCAAACGACCGTGTGGGAGTGGACTGGAAAGAGGAAATCGGCAAAGCCAAGCGAAGCCTAGAACAAAGGACGTCCGATGCTAACAGATCTCAACCCCCTGCAACCATAGCTTGAAAAGCAAAGAAGGGCATTCGTGTAAATACAGTCTCTGTAGAAAGGTGAGGGGCCCACTGCGATCGGAAGCACCTTCTCCATGACAACACTGAAGTCCAATCTCAAGTCGGAATGGAATACAGTCTGGGATAATGATCTGCCCAGGTGGAGAGAATGTCGTTTTTTCAGCACACTAGAAAGTTATGAGAGGACGGACACCATACTATAATTTTTAAAGACATAATTTACTTGTTCTTGGGTAAACATTTCATACCCACAGAATCTCTACTCGACCAGCATTATGCTTTGGATTAAAATGTCATTGAACAATAACAGGTAACATTCATTGAACACTCTCTCCAGACCAGACACTGTCTTAAGAGCCCCACATTTAATTGATTGTGTTACAGCCCCTCACCAGCTCAATGAGGGGAAAGCCTGTGTCTGCTCTCCGGGTCCACACGAGGACACTGAGGCGCAGAGGCGAGGGGGGCTGCCCCCGCAGCACGGGTGGCGGCAGGTACTGCTTGCCCCGGGGGTCTGTGTCAGGGCCGGGCTCTGACACATGCTCTCAGAGGGCCGCGCATGGGTCATTTCTATCCGCGACTCAAAGTGGCGTTGAGTTTTCAACGAATTCCGTCTTCAGAGTGTGCTGCGTGTAAAAGCAGGTCTTTATCTACCCAAAGGGCAGCAACGTTGCTCTGGGGCTGCTCTGCCCGAACGCCGAGGGCACGGGACCAGCCGTGATCGGCTACGGGAGAGCATCTCCTCACGGCCTGCCGTTCACGGGGTGCCTGCAAGGGTCCCCCGGAGTCCCCTTCCAACCACGTGGGCCGGCTTGTCACGGAGACGGAAAGTCGAACGATGTCACCCGGAGCCGCAGGGAGGGGGATGTCGGGAAATGATGCTTCATGGGGACCGAGGTTCGGTTTGAGAAGATGAGAAGTTCTGGAGGTGGCGGAGGTGATGGCTGCACGACAGTGGGAATGTATTTAATGCCACTGAACCGTGGGCTTAAAATGATACCCCTTACGCACCTCTTACCGCAGTTTAAAAAAGGGGGACAGGGCTTCCCTGGTGGCGCAGTGGTTGAGGGTCTGCCTGCCGATGCAGGGGACGCGGGTTCGTGCCCCGGTCCGGGAGGATCCCACGTGCTGCGGAGCGGCTGGGCCCGTGAGCCATGGCCTCTGAGCCTGTGCCCCGCGACGGGAGAGGCCACAGCAGTGAGAGGCCCGCATACCACAAAAAACAAAAACAAACAAAAAAAAGGGGGACAAAACAAGGGAATCTGTTTCCCACTACGCCCGCCCAGGCCCCTCCAGCGAGTCCCCTCTTTACCTCCCCACGGCTTCCCTCTGCTGCCGGGCCCCCGCACGGCCCCCGCCAGCGCTCCGGGACCCTCCCCGCCCGCACAGGTGGTCACGGGCCTGGCCCCCGTCCTGCGGCCGGGCCAGGGCGCCGGCGGCAGCCACGACATCCTGGGGGACCGTGGCTCCCGACGGCTCTCTCTCTCGGTGCCTGGAGCAAAATAGCTGCTCCGTGACTACAGGCTAGAAGAAGGAGTCAAAGGGTGAGGAGACGCTAAACGTAATCCGAAGCCAACCGACGCAGATAAACGCACCGAGGACGCTGCTTTGTCCCCACGCACTGTACCCATGTCCACGTGGCCCCATCACCTGGGAAGCAGAAATAACTTTGCTTACCAATCTCTGGTATACAACGCCCGTGCAACAATCCCTTTTAAAGAAGCCACACTTCCACTATACGTGAGGCGATCAAACCTACTTCCTCCGAAGTTCTGAAGGCCCTCACGGCTGACGGCGAATAGGAACCACCTACAACGGGGATCATAAAAGGAAGAAAACGGGGAGGAAGAGGGAAAAGGCAGCACTCCAGCATCCTGTCTCACGAGATCCATCTTTCCTGCGTTGTGACTCCCATTAAATCAGTAAGAATATCTGTCAGAGATATCCCGCTACACCATTTGGCGGATGTCAAACCTAAATAAACCAGATCAGAAACCCGGCGAGTGGCAGGAGAGGAATGAATGGGCGCTGAGCAGCTTCGCCGTAACTCGCTTGGTTTGCTTGCTGATTTGGGGGGGGGGGGTAAGGGGCATCGTGGCAATCACCGCAGTCATTTGCAGGACTAATGTCCAATTCAGCCTCCTTTCATTCTCCTGATTTAGGTGCTCAGAGTGGTTTCGTAGCCGACACAGGGAAGCTGTGCTGTTTAGCAGGCTGTTTAATGGGAAACTGGCAATCTTATTTCTTTTCTAGATTTGGTTTGTCACTAGGTCTCCATTACATGCCACTCAGCTTTGATGTCTTTGGACAGGACTGATCAAAAGATGTCATTTGACCTACACAGCATGGCAGAAACTTGGAGAAGTCTCATAAAGCGACACTCTGGCTGTAAATAAAATGACATTATTATTTCCTCTCTCCTATCATGTAGAAAAGCCAATTATGGTAATGCACTGCATGTCAATGAAAATACAGCAATCTTTTTGGAGCAGCGGCTGCAGACATCAGTACTGCAACTCTCCTTCTGGGAAAATTTGCCCCCTGGAAAATGAAGAGGAAGGAGGTGATAGATGTCTTCAAGACGGTAATAAAATCCCGGACAGCCAAGAAAAGTGCAAGTCAGCAAAACAATTGGAAGTACAAAATGCAAACTGTTAAGTTTCCAAATTATCTAATAATTTAATCTTCAGTGATTTATATGCCAACACCGAGACGGCCAGTATCATGTCGTGCATTTCTGAGCGTTTGACTGACAGGAGAAGCGATTTATGGTACTAATAAAACCCTTCAGACCCATGACTTCTTAAGGAGGCTGGCTGGGGGAGGGGAGGAGGGCCTCTAAACTTGTCCCCAAGATTCATTTAGAAGTCCAGTCATAAGGTGGCATCCCGCCTGCCCTGTGTCTGTAAGATGAGGTAGAACGTCACGTAGGATGCTGCGTGGTTGCTGTCCTAGGATGCCCAGCTGTATGCATTTCCACACGTGCAAAACGTTCCCCATCTCTCTTCTGCTCAAGCCTGTGTCACAACTGAATACGCGTACAAAAGACCTCCCCTGCTTTTAAGAAGTGAGTGCCCACTGGAACCACTGCTTCCCCCTCCCCGAGCTGCATCTCTGTTAGAGGGACCAAAGCTGCTGCAGGACCAGATCGCCTTTCAGCTGGAGGCTAGCATCCATCAGCGCTGGAAGAACTGTGCCCCCTCCTCCCCACTCCTAGTGTTTCCCCCTCATTCAGACACACGAAGCCTACTGCTTGCCATGTGCTGCAGGACCCGCTGGAGATGCTCTGTCATTGTGCTCTGGAAGCCGTGAGCAGCCCTCCACCTCCCCAGACCCCACCCCTGCATCTCACTCCGCGCAGCCTTCCAAGGCCACCCTGCCATCAAGTCCGGGTCAGTGTGGCAGCTTGACCCCAGCGGTTTGCATGTGCAGTGGGGTCTCCTAGTTCCTTGACCAACCCATGGGTCCGAAATGCAGCAGCAACTTGGGTTTTCTGTTGGCATCATTTATTCAAATCGGGAGAAGGCAGCTCCTCACCAGCCCATGCAGGATTATGGGCATAGCTGCAGTGTAAAATGAGGGTTCCTCCCCGGGGGAAATATGTGAATATTTCTATAATCACGGTGTATATTCAGATTAAGAAAAAGTAGAGCCATGCCGTTACCTTCCATTGAAGTCAAGAAAAAAACGGAATTTTTCAGAGCCACTAAATCCACAACAGGAACAAAAACTTTGGGGTTGCATCAGAAATTTTTTCAAATGCTCTAATTGCTTTGGGCTAAAAAATGTTAATTGTAAGTCATTTGTAAGCACACATCGCAACCACATGTCACCTCCCCCCCCCCCCCGCACCTCCACAATTTAATTTTGGTGCATAAAAAGTGCAGATTCAATTTAGAAGCTTCATTGAATTTTAGTAACTTTGGATAATACTCTTATGTCAATAGTGCCAGGGACGTGGCTCCACATTGTACGGAACAGACTCGCAGCAAGTCCCCTCCTGGACTCAGCACACAAGTCCTGCAGGTGATCCGCGGGGGCCCCGCCTGCTCTTCCTGACTCGGGCACCGGCGCTGCAGCCTGCAGGTGGGAACCAAAGAAAGTGTAAGATTGTCCATTTCAGCCCCACCTTTTGGTTTTCAAAGGACGCGCTTAGGCTTCCACGGAATACGAGCCTGTGACTTGTGTTTCCTGTCCTTCTGGTGTGCTTCCTGATAACTGTTACTTCCAATAACAACTCTTACTAATGACCACGTGGAAATCTACATACACGTTAGATTTCTGTTCACTGAACTCCGGGCGAGGTCGGTGAGCAGCTCATTCCCACGTTCAGCTGCCTTCCTATTGTACTGGGCCCTGTGTTTATTTCACAGGAGCAAAACGAAAAGGGCCTCTGGATTCTTATTGCTGCGTGGAGTCCCACTATTGTCTGTGATCTAGAAGTCAATCGATTGCTTTCCTACGTCTGGAGGGCTCCTTCAGAGAGCGACGGCTTGAGCCACAGTATTCCTTGCTTGGAAAGAGAATTCAAGAGCAGGTGAGTGAGCTACCCGCAGCAGCCCCGTGTGCAAGGCCCTACCTCGGACTGCACGTTTTGGTCTGTCCCATGTCCCACGCACTGCATGTGCTTCACGGCCTCGTGCTCTGTCCCCCTCCCTGTAACCCCCTCTGTGACGGCAGAGCACCGATCACACACCAGAGAGGACGCTGCCACGTGGGTGGGTTCAGGACATCATAAAATACGGGCAGCACAGAGCTCTGGGCACTGATAAAATGCCAGTATCCCTCGCTTTCAGACAGAGTTTCCTCCGGATCTCATTTAATCTCAAGCTGGGAGACTCGGTTCCTTCAAAGGAACACTTTTTAAAACCAAAAATGATTCCTAAAGCACAGAAGAAAAAATGATCTAGTCTTAAGCACCCTGGCAAAGCATATTTCCGTAAATATAAGTACTTGATTTCCTTTTAGGTGGGAATTTGTGGGTTTTGTGTAAGGAAAAAAAATACTAGATTCATCATCAAACAAGAATTTCAGGGTATTTCTGAATTTCGAAGTTCTGAAGGCATCTCATCTTGAGATGAGAGGGGATGGGATGGAGGAGAAGCAGATTTATCCGCTGGGTATTTCATTCCCTACCCCAATATTAAATTTTACGTGGGGAATCTAGGAGTTTAAAAGCTTCACATTTTTGTGTAATAAAAAAGAAATACAATATCCTGTTGCTGTGCGTAGTGACACTTTATGCAGGAAAGAAAACCGTTCTCCTTAGCTATTCTTTGAAATATGACCTACGACGTCATTTAATTTTTGAAAACCCTAAGGTCATGTAACACACTTTCTCTGTCATTTGTAAGTACATTAACTCAGTGGCCATACGACAGTGAAATTATGATAATGGGCTGCTAAAATGGATCGGGCAGGCACTGCATTTCATGTTAGCTTCAAACAACCATCAGAGCACAGCTCAAATCAAATATGACAGCAGAAAAGCACGGAGTTTACTTTTCTTAAAATGTTTCTACTTAGTCAAGTACACAAGCATGACGAGTGAAAGGGACCCACCTTGGCGGTGAACTGCAAGAAAATAACCCCACTGAGAGATAAATTTCTCTTAAAAAGAAAAAATCCTCCCTTAAAAATCACAGATGTCACATGAAGAGGAATGCGGAGGTCAAAGCAGGCTTCTTTCCAAAACATTTCTCTACCACGGGCCAAGATTTGGACAAGTGGGCTCACATTCTGCATGGAAAATCGCTCCGTTAAATGAAAAATATTTTAAAACGGAAGCACGTTTAATGTATTCATTTAAACAACCTCCGCCCCGCCCCCCCCCCACAAAAAAACCCCCTTCTCTTAGGGACACTTCTTTGTGAACTCTTTCCAAAAAGTAAGAAAAGAAAGAAGAAATAGGAAGTAGACACGTACTTTGCTGTGTAGGGCACATCTTTGACAAGTTTCTCTGAGTCAAAGATGCCGAAAGAGTTCATAACCAGAAATGTCTGCCCCCCCGCTTCAAAAAAACAAACAAACTGACCTGTGATGGAGGTTTAGGAATGACGCTTTGTAAAACACATTTAAGGATGCATGTCCTGATGAGATTATCCTGATTTATTCCCAACATCTGGCATCTATGGAGTTCCCTTCCTTAGTCACACTAGCTGGCCTTGAGCTTGGACCAGGTACTGTGGTCCTGACGAGTGTTTAGGAGATGCTGCCAGAAGAACCCCACCCGCGGTGCAGGCAGCCACCTTGATCTCCGAGGGACTGACCAACTACCTATGTATGAGAATGCCAATTCCTTTTAAATAGCCCTTTTCCTTTCTTCTTTTTGCTAGACTTTAAAAAGAAAAAATTCATCAGTGTAGTAGTTCCTGGGAGAACTCGTAAGCATGGAGCTGATGACCACAAAAGCAGAGAAACACCATCCGCGTGCAAAAGTTAACTGGATGGCGGAGATAATGCTAAGATAATTATTTTGATAGAAGCCAGCTGAACGCTTCTGTAGTGTATCTTACTATTCCTGTTAAGGGTGAACTACCCATTTCAGATAGATGCTATTCACGAACATATTTACTGGATGACATTTTGTTTTCCATTTCTTTCTGGAAAATAATTGTCATGAAAGCCAGGGCCTTTAAGAGGATAGCTAGCCAGGTAAGTTTTACTCCATATTTCTGATTACTCTACTATAATCCTGTAAATGAGTGATAGTATGTAATCCTGTGACGCAACATCTCCAGTGCATAAAATAGCATTGCACTTTATAGCAAGAGAAGAAACACAAAGGCTAGTTGGGACTATTCTCTGGTCAGTATCAGCTTGGGCTCCTTGCGACTCTGGAGACAACTGACAATGGGTTTAATGGAGTATAACTACAGTCGCCTTGAGCAAAGATACAATTACAGCTGAAAAGCATCTTAGGTTCCTGACTGCTGCTGAATCATGGTATAAATCAACAATTGCTTCTTCCCTTTTTCTCTGCAGTCCCCTCCCCTCCAAATTCAAAACACAGACTCCTCCAGAATCAAAAACTTGGTAAAAGGTCATTTTGTTTTCCTCAATAGCATAAAAATGGCATAGCTAAATCGGACATGCATACGCAAATCAGCTCAGAGAAACACTGATTTTCCTTCACACTGAATTATTGTATCTGCATGAATGTTGATACAAACACCACAAGGAACAAAAAGCACACTCTCTATGGTTTAATTGCCAAGATGCAAACAAGAAACATAGATGTATTGAATACAGTGAGTGTCTCTTGGCTCCGTAACTACAGCAAGCCAGGTCCTTAACTCATAAATACTTATTTAAATTTATTTAATCGTATTAAGAGTTCAGAATGCTAACATTTGCTTGCAAGAAAAAAAGACTTGCCAAATATACAACATGGTGTCAGAAGAATATGCTGATTATTGATAACTTATTTATATTGATATTTAACAACACAAAAAGGTGTATCTCTGTAAGAGATTAAGAGGGAAGAAAGGAGACCGAAGATTAAAAGCACAGTTACACAAGTGGAAAGGCAGTAGATGCTGCATTTACAGAACCTTCCAGTGCTCAAAAAGGCATCGTAAGTCAGTGACAAAAGATGAATCTGATTTTGACACAGACGTAATGTTAGTCTGATAGATTACATTCCTAACAAATGAATTCATGCTCTTAATTTTAAAATAAAAAAACATATGACCACAAGTATATAGAGATACTCAAAATATTTAATGAACCCGCATACTGAACGGCATGGAGCTTTCTGGAGCACACAGCTTCATCGTGGGGGCTGGGTAAAAGCATTGGACCGTCATCAGAAACCTGGGGCTTCCTTCCTTCTACAGCAGGTCTGGCTGGGGAGCCTTGCACAAGGGCCATGGCCACCCCCAAGTCTTTGTTTCCTCACCTGTGCAAGGGGCAGGGCTGCAGCCCATGACGCTTACAACCCACTCCAACCGGGAAATGTTGCTGGAGTCTCTCACAGGAGCCGGAAACCCTACGCAAAGGGCCGTCAATGGACGAGCAGACGGGCATCCAGACGGGACGTGCGGGACCAGCTGTATGGACACCCCCGGCGCCCGTGATGGAAGAGCTTCTGCCCCCCAGAAGGAGGAGGGGGTGGAAGGGCTTCCCGAGGGGGCACAACTGAGCTGCGCTGGGAGGTTCAAAAGGATTTGCAAAGCAGAGAAGAGGAGGAAGGATGCCAGGAAGTGGGGAACACAGCAGAGGCCTGGGCGGCAGGGAGGGCGGGGCATGTGGAGCTGGAGGCCGGGATGTACGCCTGTTTCACATGTACTTTAAAGAGAGTAAATACCGCTTTCTCAGGTTCAAAAGGACAAACCAGACAGTACAGCCGAGAGGCAAAAGGACAATCTGTGCTTACATCTTAAGCCCAGAAGTTACCCTCACTGTGTCTGTAGAGGCCGCAGCCTGTACAGCTCCTACAGCAGTGCTTGGCTGACAGCAGGTACTCAAAAAATATCTGCTGCATGGATAAAATAAAAAGGATATAAAAAAGCATATATTACTGTCTTCCATATGACTCAACATCACACAGTAAACGTTCTTACCTTATTCCATCACTTCTGCCCCTTTTTTAAAACAGTACAAGAGGAAAAATTGTTTCCTGGGGTAGATGGTGACCAGAATCTTCTGGTAAACTTTGAGGGGCCAAATGAATGCTTTCTGAAAAATCAGGGAGGCTCGTTTTATCGCTCTCTTATGGAAACCCAGTTGCACACGTTTCAATGGATCAGGAAGTCCATCTCCTCAGGACCATCAGTTACCCCACCACCCTGAGGTCACAGAGGCACAAGCTACACTCATCCCTCCGGTGGAAAATACGAGCCCATCACCGCAGCTCTTCCTTCTTCATACCGAAAACCCTGAGGGTTGGGTTTGAATGATGGCCAAGCCCCATGCAAGCTGTAGCCATTTACTTCTTTATTACACATTATTATGAAGTCGATCTGTAAAAATATCCTACGTGGAAATGAACACGCTCCCCTGCGTCAAAACTCCCATTTGACTTCAAATCCCCCAAAGCAAGTCTTTTTATTTCAGCCAGAGACCCTGCAGCATTAAAACAATGCAACAGTTAGACATGCACTGTGATTTCCTCCTATCGGTCACATTTAAGAGGTGAATACATTCTGTGACTCTGCAATGAGAAGTTATGTCTTCAACAAGGAGAGAAAGAACCAGAAGCCTTGAAGAAAGCCAAGACAGCTTTCAGGGAGGTCCGAGGCACGCGTCCTGCTGGAGGCTGTGCCATGCTCTCTCTCCAGCTGTGCTGAAGCACTCAGGTGTCCGCCCCTCCGGATGTCTCTCTGTGGTTCAGTTTATGGTAATGGATGCACGGGTCAGGCCATGTATTAAAGATGCCAGTGTAAGCTGACAAGCGCTCCCACATTCTCTACAGAACGTCCTTCTGTAGAAAGATGGCTGTTGTCCTTCCAAGGAATCACCCGGGAAGCCATAAATTGGCTACAGTGATGTCATCATGTATCGCAACATTTTGGGAACTTCTCTTCTGGCAGAATCCGTTAGCAAATCGCTTCAGAGAGGGGGTTTTCTTATTTATGTCCTAGAATATGTTGCGCTCTCTCTCTCTCTCTCTCTCTCCTTTCTCCCTTCATCTTCCTACATGGCCCCCGTGGCAGGCGCTAGGGTCACTGGCCAAAACTCAGGTTCATCTCTTGAGAGCACACTGGAGACCTGCACTTCTCTGCCTCCACGGGACCGGATGTGGCCAAGGAAACGGGAGCAGAAGTGATACTCTGTCACTTCCGGGGGAGCCCTTGGAGCCAGTATGCATGCCACCCACGAGGTCCCGCCACAGCGACCAGCATCCAGAGCTTCAGTGGAGGCAACACGCAGCACACGTGGAGATGGACACGGAGTTCCGAGTAGGACAGCATCCTCAGTCACCGAAGCCACAGAGATTTGGGGCTTGTCACTGCACATCCTATGCTGTCTGACAGAGTCCTCTCCCTCCTTCAGGCCCCAGATGATCGAGTGGGGTTGTAGAGTCCATCACCTAACCTAAGCGACTCAGCAGGCTCTGGACGCCCAGGGAGGAGCCTTCCTTCCGAGGCTGGCTGAGGACTGAAGTCATGTGGAACAGGGCGGGGGGGATGGCGCATCAGACCCAGACGGAGATGGGCAGCCGAGAGAAAGGACCACACTTTCGACGGACTGACAGATTTCAATCCATTTCCCTCTGACATCAGAGGTGACGTAGAGACAGTAAGTACAGTGTACAACAAAGAGATCCCCTGTAATCAGCCTGCCGTGGGTCCCTTTAAACCTGGGGCTTCCCTGGGCACACGCACGCAGGATAGCTGTATGTCGGTGTCTGACGCCTGGGCCTTGGATGAACGGGGATTATTTCAGGTCAATGTCCAATGACGGAGCCACAGAGGCAAAGCCCGTCAGCATCCACGGAAGCTCATGGTGAAAAGGCTGGGGTGCTGTCGATCCCCACCCACTGCTTCCTCTGCAAACCCTCATCAACGGGGCTCAACAGCTGCCCCGCGTCTCTGCAGCTCAGGACAGACAGTCTGAACGTTATGCACGACAGTGAGGTCTGAGAAAACGGAGGGAAAGAGAGGACCCCCTCCACAAACGCGGACAAAGATTCTGGTGACACTCTCCTGCGTTTTCCAAAGCCACTTACTGGGCTTCAGGAACTTGGTATCAGGTGACTCACCGCAGGAACACAAGATGACAGGCAGTCTTTGTCTTCTCGGAACTCAAGGGTCGGATGTGAAAAGGACACCCTTGACGCCTCTGAATACAGGACAAAATGCTGAGAGCCCTCTGCTAGGGGTGCAGGCCAGGAAAATGCAAAAGCAAGGGAACTTCTTACCTTGTCTCAGAAGACATAAACAAATGTTTGTTGGTAAAATGAATTCACGCCCTAGTGACCCAAGGCCCAGGGAACATGAGACGCAACAAACTGACAGCCGGGCTGGGACCCAGGAAGAGCCTCTGAGGCCCTCCAGCCCTCATCTGGGCCTCCACCCTCCGCACACAGGAAGCACAAAGCGGCTGTGAGGCCTGAAGTCAGGAGTATGAAGAGCTCAGGCCAAGCCTGGGACACCTCTTCCGTGCTCAGGAAGTAGGCACAGGGACACCTTTCTGGAAAGCGAGTTGGCAACTAAAATGACACAAACTCTTTGACCCCTCAATCCCCGATTGGGGAACATATCCTCTGAGGTGAAAGCACGCGTCTGTTTACATATTTATATCCAGTAGCACCGTCCGGGGTGTCGCCAAACCAGCCGCGCCCTGAACATCCACCCGCAAGCTAAGAGCTGACCCAACGTGGGCGGCCACACCTTGAAAGGCTAAGGGCCGACTCAGATGTTTCTCTGGAGCAATGATCATGGTGGTTTCCAGGTGGGAGATCAAACTGCACAGCAATGGATTCCATGTTCTAGAAAAGGAAAACCCCTTGTACAGTGTTTCCACACACACGTACAAGCCGGAGAAAGACGAGGAAGACGGAGCCAGGCTGTTCTTGTCGGTTACTTTGGAGGTAAGAATCATAACTTCCTTTAACCATTTTTATTATGAATGTTAGTTCTTTCTTCATACACTTTTATTACTTAAAATAAGCATGTATCGTTTTTAATTTTTTTCAATAATAAGTTCAGAACATGTGAATAAACAGCAGACACGAACATCATCAGCATCACCGCTGTCACTGTCATCATCACCTTGTCACCATCATGATCACCACCACCATCGTCAGGACCACCACCACCACCACCACCATCACCATCACGATCTTCACCACCGTCACCACCACCATCACCATCGTCAGGACCATCACGATCTTCACCATCGTCACCACCACCATCACCATCGTCAGGACCATCACCACCACCACCATCACCATCACGATCTTCACCACCGTCACCACCACCATCACCATCGTCAGGACCATCACCACCACCACCATCACCATCACCATCACGATCTTCACCATCGTCACCACCACCATCACCATCACCATCATCAGGACCACCACCACCATCACTGTCACAATCACGATCTTCACCATCATTACCACTATCACCACCATTGTCAGGACCACCACCACCATCACCGTCACCATCACGATCTTCACCACCACCATCACCATCACCATCACGATCTTCACCATCATCACCACTGTCATCACCATCACCGTCGTCAGGACCACCACCACCATCACCGTCACCATCACGATCTTCACCATCATCACCACTATCATCACCATCACCATCGTCAGGACCATCACGATCTTCACCGTCACCACTGCCACCCCCATCATCATCATCTTCATCACCATCATCTGTGAGTGGCTAGCACAGTCGCCCTCCCTGATTTTGACTGTGGGCCCAGGTGAGGAGAGAAATCCCAGCTGATCCTTCAGGACAATGTTTTTCAAACCGAGAGCTAGAACTCATTAGTGGGTCATGAAATCAATCTAGCAGCATTTGTATAATGGAAGAGAATGTAGTAGAAAACTTTAGGTAGCATCACCTGTGGTAAAAGTATGTATGTCTGTAATATACCAACACATATTTATACATCACCGTGGAAGATACATATATCAAGTGAAAGTCACAGTTCTAGGAGAAAAAAAATATCTTCCTTTTCCCAAAGAAAGAGGGCTTTAGCTTTCCTAATGAGAACGGTAAAGGTAAATCCCTTATATTTGTAGAGAATAGTTATAAAAATATATAGTTTTACATAAAATTTATCTAATCGTTACAGCAAATAATTCACATGCACACTTACTGAAAGCTACAGATCTTATGTTACATTTGGGGTTTTAAGTCTGAAACAAGTGCCCATGGGTGTCAGACAGAAGCGGGAACACACGGGAGATGCTATTTCGGTACACAATACACGTCACTGGGGGAGGGGCTCTGCAGAGAGCGCCATGACGGTGCGCACCTCGTGTGTCCATCGACCCATCCCAACCGAACCTGGGTGGCGCTCGTGGGGGGCACCGAGGAAGGCCCCCGTGCCGGCCTCCCCACCGCACCGTGAAGTGGCAGACGCCTTGTGCTGCCCTCAAGTTAAAGAGCACACAGGTCCTGGGAGAAGGCGCTTCTCCGATAGCTCAGCGAACTCCTCTCTTCCTGCGCAAACCATGCCGCTGTGCACTGGCCTCTGCAGGTGTCCCCGTTCATGACAACAGCAGCTGGCCCTTCCCCAGCACCGTGTGCTAGACCCAGTGCTGAGCACACCGTCTGGCTCCGATCAGTGACTCCTCACAACAACACATGATTTGCAGAGACCAAGAAAACATAAAGCTCTGACTAGGGGCTGGACGTGCTCTGATATTATGCCTCCACAGGGACCCCAAATCAGACAGAAACCGTCCAGACTCAAAAGCAAAGACTTTCACTACTTTATCTCCAGATGTCAGCCTTTTTCTCCTGCTAACACAAAGCTTCTTAAGCAACTTGAGAGCAAGTTCTAAAAAAATGAACAATTTCCTAGATTAGTAACTCACTAAATATCCTCAATCAGTAACCCTTAAAAACATTTTTTTCCTAGAAAACACTTGCTCTTAGGAATATGTTAAACTCTCACTTCCTGGGCTTTGTCCTAGACAAAATTCTGGAACGTCAACTGAACTGTGTCTCTTGTTGGCACATGATGAGAAGAAGCATGGTTTAGAACAGCAATAAAAAGCACCCATCATTGGGGCTTCCCCGGTGGCGCAGTGGTTGAGAGTCCGCCTGCCGATGCAGGGGACGCGGGTTCGTGCTCCGCTGCGGGAGGATCCCACGTGCCGCGGAGCGGCTGGGCCCGTGAGCCGTGGCCGCTGAGCCTGTGCTCCGCAATGGGAGAGGCCGCGACAGTGAGAGGCCCGCGTACCACCAAAAAAAAAAAAAAAAATAAGACCCATCACTTTAAAATAGTCCAGCAGCTTCTATTTACGTTAAGGGTTTTGGTAAATAATTCAAATGAATTACTGCAAAACAGAAGAAATCACATGCTCTTTGGGGTCTTGAGTGATCTGTCAAGGCAGGAGGTTAGTTCATTAATGATCTCTCAACTGAAGATGAATTTCATCAAGCTCTTTAGCTGTCTTAAGTTGACAACTCAACAGTGACTTGGATCCTCCCATCAGGAATGCAGATAGAACAGGGTGTTTCATATACATCTCTGAGGCAGTAAATACACATCACCATTATTTTCTGATAACTAGGCAATAAAATCAAGTTATCTAGATATTTTAAAAGAAAAGCATTTCCCCATAAGTCTGTCATAAGTAAATTACTTCATCTGAAATGCCACAGCTTAAAGATAAACAAAAGTCTTAGTTGCAAGCATTAAAAACGCCTCCACTGACCTCACTAACTGTGTTTATGTGTAGGCAAGAGGTGGGTAAAATGCACAATATTTCTGTATCTACATTATATGTGTTGCTTTAGAAATTATCCAAAGATTATATTTCCATGCATATAATCATGGAAATTACTAAAAACGCTAAAAATTTCAAACAGAGTAACGTTTATTTAGAGAAGAAATGAAATTTTTCTCACAATTCTCCCACCTAATTCACGAATCACTAAAACATGATTACATGGTGATGTTTCTAGAAGATTCCAGTGAACTGTCCTCAAGCTGTCAGTTCTGGCTTTCATCCTAGTCACTAATTCACACATAGATATCAAGAAATCTCTCCCCTCCCCATCTTGTGGTACTTTTGAAGAGGAGAAAGTAGAAACTATCCCGTAAAGGCAATGATAATGTTATAGCTTACTTTAACACCAGGGAAAGTTGACTCTATGAGGGTTCTCGAATCACCAACGCACACATGACCTACCATAGGTCACATGGTTTAGACACTCCTGTGACCCACTTCGTCGGCTGTGACTAGACCTGCAACATTATGATCGATCTGACTTCTGGTCTTTAAAGACTCAGCATGAACTATGAACAGCCACCGTGCGAGCAGAAGCAACTTTGTCTTGCGTTTATGTTAAAACAGAACTTAATCGATAAAGTAATGATACAATGGCTACCGATGATAAGAAAGGCTACTTCGGAAAATGAATTCCTCTTAAAGAAATCGTACTTCCTTAATGATTGCATAGTTATAGTGATAACAGGTCATTTTTGAAGAACCGGTTTTATTTAAACTTAGAGATAACAGTTTCCATTGAAATACACTTAGTTGCCTATTTAAAGCTATTTGATCATCTTTATGCCCTGAAGTGCTATCCTTCATGCCTTGGCCAATATCCCTATGAAAACAGCTTCCAAATTAAATTCCTAACAAATTAAGTTAATAAGTCACTTTTATTAAGTAACTTAATTTCTTTAGTGAACAATAAACAGTTATTATGACATCTGTCCAGGACATAAGTACACGTTATTTTTCTTCTCTGTTCATTCTCCTCCCTGGCACAAGAAGTAAAATACTCACCCAAAAAGGTGGTCTATTTGTGGTCTCCTGTTTTTGTCACTGCAGCATCACTGCAATAATTCCATTGTGTTTCGTAGAAATCAGACAATTCACATGGCTATTCCTAATGAAAAGTAATTTCTTTGAAATATTATCAACTGGATTTTACACAGGCACAAAAAAATACGAGTAGCGTCTTCCTAATATTATTTTTAGATGCTGCTATCATACATCAAATCAAAAATGGTTACATTTTAAGAAGTAACAATTGGCTTATACTGTATCTCTAGCTATGGCAGGAAAACAAAATAAAAGATCGGTTAAAATATAAAAGTTATGTGTACGTGTAAATGGCAAGTTACCTGCACTTAGCATATCTGTCTCCTGTTGAGCTAAATGCACGCTGTGGTCAAGTTCGCACGTTAAGCCACATCTCCCACAGTCCCAGCAGGCAGTGCAAGCAGCACCCCACCTCCACCGAGTGTGAAAATGAAACACGGGGCGGGGAGGGGGGGTGAACAGGCAGACGTGAGTGCAACCAGACCCACATATGTTGAAACAAAACAGTGGCGTTATCCTCTCCAAACACAGCATCAGAGAAAGCATCTCAGATGAAAGAGGAGGAAGAAAGAAAACGTACATATCAGAAGAACAGAACCAAACAGTTCCCAGTCAATTCAACTTCAAAAAAAAAAAATATATATATATATATATATATATATACACACATATACACACACATTACAACAAATGCAGAAAGGAGGCTTAACCATTGGGAAATTATATGTAAAAATGTTTCCCAAAAGTACATGAGGCATTTACACTGTCAACGATTTAAAGGACGATGGAGAATAAAACTACAACTCTTTGGAACCCAAGGGGAGAGTCATTTGGAGAGGCTGTTCTCTGGATAGGTGAAGTGAATAAATTACCCGTTTAACCAGAATTTTATAGAAATGCTTAAACACTGGAAAATCTGCGTCAAATGTACATGCTTTTGCGTTATTTGAAGCATATGGTACACAATTAAGATTTTCCTGGCAACTAGAAATGAAAGCTGCGAACCATCAGCAGCAACCACACAGGGGAAAAGCACTATGTTCCATTTCTAATCAATGGCCTGCAATGCTGTGTTTTCATGTTTTTTACTCTTTTACTATAGCTTTTCTCCTTTATGCTCCCTGACCATTAGGTCTTTGCTATCACTCCTCACTGCTATCTAAGGTGCCTTTTCCCTACTTCCAATTCGCTTTTTTTTTTTTTTTTTTTCCTGTACGCGGGCCTCTCACTGTTGTGGCCTCTCCCGTTGCGGAGCACAGGCTCCAGATGTGCAGGCTCAGCGGCCATGGCTCACGGGCCCAGCCGCTCCGTGGTATGTGGGATCTTCCCGGACCGGGGCACGAACCGGTGTCCCCTGCATCGGCAGGCGGATTCTCAACCACTGCGCCACCAGGGAAGCCCAATTCGCTACTTTTAATTTGCAGTACCCTAGAACAGATTTCATGAATATCAGAGCTACGTGTAACAGAAAAATAAAACGTAAACAGCGCGTGAGGACCTGAAGATACAGTCTCTGAATAAATATGTGATTCGGTGCAGGGACTTTTGAGGCCCAATATCCTTCTATCCTTACTTATTCTTAGCTCTGCCCTAGAAAAATAAAGATGGTAATTAATTGGTTTCCAGATAGGTGAGGCTTTACTGTGTTTCAAAAAAGATAAATACATTTTAAAGAATGTCTCAAAGCTTTATTTATGTACATGTGATCGAAATAAATTCTCCTTGAGTCCCTTATAAAGCAGCAAGCATTCCCTTTTCACAGGTGGAGGTGAGACACCATATGTTGTGGGAAGGGACCCACAACATATTATAAAAGCAAACACAAGAACGTCAACTCCAAATTACACTGTATCCATATAACACAGTAAGATTCAATTTTCACTTTTAAAACCAAATAGAATGAAAAAAGGAAAATTATTTTACATCAGGTTAAAGATGACCATGAGAAATTACCCCAAAGAGGTAAATACTGAAAGAGATGTTACCCCAGACCCAGGCCCAGAGGCTAAAGGATATCTAGATTATTCAACAGGACTAGGAATGGGCAACGAAAAACAGACACGACAGATACAAACCCATAAAACACAAACAAATACAAACCCATGTGGTTTTATAAGTTTTTAAAGATTTAGTCACTGTCACCAAATAACACAGAAAAAACTGGTAAGTCTATCATAAAGTGGCACATTTGGACAATAACTGCCGAAGGCCAGCCCTGAAACTAAAGACTGTGGGTAAATTAAGAAGATTTCACTATTAACACACTTTAAAAAAAAAATCAGATCCTCTCCCTCACTTCCTAAACCCCCTATCTAGTGGGCGGATTTTGTATTCAAATATAGCCTTTCTCACCGGTTCACCATGCCTACGCCCCTTTTCCTGTCAATTCACTCTGGAAAGACTTCACTCTTGAAACCGCCAGCCTGCACAGACTGGATGACAGTTTCCTCTGGTCCCCGCGTCTCGCTGACCCTCCACCGGCCCTGGGAAATCTCCGCTCCCCACCTCCACGACCAGCCCTCTTCCTGCGCTGCTCCTGTGACGGTTGTTCTTAATCCTCAATGATTTTTTGCTGAAGATGCTTTAAGCATCATTCTCAGCTGATATTTGATTTTTTTAAAAAATCAAAAAAATTTCACCACTGATTCATCCATGTTGAAAAGCTACAGTGTTTTTTTCAAAACAAAAAAGCCACAAGAGAAGGTAGTAATAAAAAAGTACCCAAAGCTAGGTTGTAACTACTATATGTAAAGGTCAACAATAGCATCTGCTAATATAAAAGACTCATTAGAAAGATATCAAAAATCAACAGCATTTCGATACACCAATAGTAACCAGTTAAAATATAATAGAAAAGTAACTCCATTCGTAACAGCAATAACCAATAAGTAAATGAATAACCTAGAGATAATGTACATAAACAATGTGAAGGACCTATGTGAAAAAAATCACAGAACTTTATAGAAGCAAATAAAACCTGAATAGATTTGAACTATACCATTTTTATTTTTAGAATGGGAAAATGTTACTGTTAAAAACAGGCTGAGAATTCTTGAATCAATTTATTTTAATATCATTCCAAACAACCTGAAGTAATATTTTTTAAGCCCATGAAAATGGCTCTAAAGTTCATCTAACACAGAAGAATACAAAAAATACTCTTGGAAAACAGAAGAGTAATGGAGATGGACAGAGAACTATGTATGGATAGATTATTTTAAAATGTACTACACAGCCACAGTAATTAAAATGGGGACTATAGGTCCGGAATAGACAGATTTTGCATGGAAATTAAAGAGGGAGTTGAGAGTCAGTCCCAAATAGGTATAAGAGGTGAGTGTACGATGAAGGCACACTTAGAACACGATGTAGAAAGGACAGATTTGTCAACAGATGGAGCTGGGAAAACTGGCTATTTGGCAAAAAAATAAAGTTAGATGCCCACCATATGCCAAAATTAATTTCAGATATACGAAATATTCAAATTTTTAAAAATGAATCCATAAAAATACTAGAAGAAAAAAAAACAATATTTACGTAATTTTGAGGGTTGGAAGGCGCCTCTTAAACGTTACTTCAAAGGCAGAAACTCTGCAGGAAAGGACCAGTTAAACTATACAAAAACAACCCAGTACATCAAAAAATGCCATAACCCGGAGAAATATGCACTGCTGAGGGGTACTGGGAATGAGTGCAACCTTTCCAGAAGGCCAGTTGGCAGTCTATGTCCCCAAATAATGCAGAACAGCCAAACCCTTGACCTGGTAATTCGACTTCCAGGAATTTATCAAGGAACTGATGAGGCTATGGCAAAGATATACATACAAAGTAATTAATTACACAGTTGTTTATAACTGTGAAACTGAGAAAGTACTGAATTTCCAACAATGGTTGATTTCTCAAATAAATTGTGCAGATCAACAAAATGGGATACGACGCAGGTACTTAAGATGACAAAGTAGGTCTATATTGACAAGGGAAATATCATGTGCAAAACAACAAGCTATAAAAGAAAATACGTAGGAAGAAACCACCCTGGAAAAAATACATGTATAATATGTATATGTATATATTTGCAGAGGAAAAGATCCAGAAAAGATATCAACTTTGGGTATTTCTATATGGTAAGCCTGCAAATAAGCTTCACTTATTTTTAAATTTCTTTTTCTATGTGCGAGTTTTTCTAAAATAAATATGCATCACTGGCATAGTCTTAAAAGGTAACAGAAGAGGGCAAAAACATCATAAACTATTTTTTTTAACATCAAACCAAAGGAAATCATCTGCTCCTACAGAAGTACTAGAAAGATGAGTTAACATCCTTGTTAGAGCTTTTCCATATTAGTAAGAAAATAAATGAACAAAGCAAAAGAAAAATGAGCAAACAACATGGGCAAAATAATTCAAAAAAGGAAGAGAGACATTTAAAATGGAAGAATAGTCACCCTCACCTGGAACACAAGAAATGCAAACTAGAACAAAGTGATACTAGATACTACTTTATGCAGCTACTAAATTGTCAGAGATTACAGAATTAAAAATAGCCGCATTGACAGTGGCTCAGAGTATGAATATTCCCACGCACTCTAAATGGAAAGATCCATTGATTCATTTTGAGGAGAGCTTTGCAGGAGGTACCAATGGTTCACTAAGCAAGGCCAAGTCAAAAAAAAAAAAAAATTACGTAAAGAAATCATCATGAAAATGTATTAAATAACATGTAAAAAGCTATCTACCATTTAATGAGTGAAAACGTAAACCGATAAATACTACTATCGCCCCATTTTTGTTTAAAAGATATATGCGGAAGCAAAACATATCCTGGAGGAACTCAGATAACAACGAACGTTCATGGTAGCCACAGCTGCGTAGGACTGTCACGAAGGATGCTTGTGGGTTTGCTTACCTATACTTTCCAAATTATCCATATAACAGGAACACTTCCACAAACAGGAAAAAGTATTTGGTCATGTGGGAGTTACTTCCCCATAATTTTCTTTCAAACGAAAAAGATAAAAATATGGCTTCTTCACCAATGGACTTCACCAGTAAACAGAAGAAAACATAGACCGATGGTAAAAGCAAGGTAATAAAGACCAAAACAATGACAGAGTCTGGTCCAAAGAACTTGCAGCAGCTAGATTAACTGCCACGCCCTCACTGCAGAAGTGCTTCACCTGCAAACGTGCCAGGACCGGGGCACCTTCAAGAGACAGACGGTTGGGGAGTCCGACACCTGCCCCATCAGCTGCAGGACCTGTCTGGGGTCAGGTCTCTCTCAATGCCCTGAAGGAACCCCACTGTGGACTCCCCACTCCCCTCCCATCCCTAAATGCCAGGATCCCAGCATCGCTGAAAATGCTGACTTACCTGTTCAGTGATCGGTTCAGAAAGCATCTCTGATATAAGGATGTTAAGCCCTCTTAGGAAAGTACTCCCCAGCCATGAGCTAAGCCTAGACCCCTCAGGCGACAAAGGCTTCTAAGGAGACGCAAGTGCTCTGTGGGCCCTTCCCGGTGGCAGCGTTCCTCCAGGAAGGAGGGGACCTTGGCAGAGGGTTGGCAGGAGTGAAGGGCTGGCTGGTTTGTCTGCTCACTCATCCACTGGCCGAGCGGGACCCAGCTTGGGTCGGGCACCCCCCAGGGCCGTGGAGGGCTGAGGCAAGGCAGCCGTCGGCCCGGCAACTTACACGGACGCAGTGCAACGCGCCAGAGCTCGGCAACAGGGTGGACACTGGCCACCGCGTTGGAAGGATAGACCCCCCGAGTGGCAGGAACTCAGGGCTGGGAAGTTGTTCCAGGCGTGGGCTGGCGTGCGGCCCTCGGGAACGGGGCTGCAGAAGCCAGGTCTGGGGCTCACCACTGACGGGTGCAGTGCAAGGCAGAGCCCAGTACGGAACGGAATCTGCTTCTCACGCCGCCCCTGCCCCACAGAGAGGGGCCTGGGCGGGACACAGTCACGTCCCAAGGACCCCCCCGCCCCCGCCACAGGGATGTGGAAAGGACCCTGGGGCCCTTAACCTTTGCTAGGACTGGGTGTTCCCAGGGCCACCATGGGACGGTGCTGGGGGAGGGACAGCTGAACGGCTTGCCTGGCGTTACGTGCTGGGGACCAAGAAAACGGGGATCCCTGCAGAGACACTGCAAAGACGGCACAGCCAGGACCAGGAGACCCAGGAGACCCGGGATGCAGCGGAAGGCAGGGGCCAAACAGCCCTGAGCTTCCACCCTTAAAGAGGCCACAAGAGGAGAAACAGGGCAGGCAGAGGAGCCAGTGGAGGCAGCGGGGGTTCCCTGCTGAGAGGCCCTGTCTGTCCCCACGGCTCGGCGCACTGCCTACAAGCAGGCGACAGCCACTGGCCTTCACACCAGACCTTCCTCTCCCGCTCCTTCAAGAAGCTGCGGGCACGGGGCAGGTCCCCTCCCCACCGGGAAGCATGGACACACCCTCCAAAAGAAAAAAGGCTTGTCCCCAAGACCCTGGTTTATGACTCCCTGCTTCTTACACCGGATTTCTGAATCCTGGCTTCTGCTGCTACTTCTGAACGACTTGCAAAGAAATTCTTGGCTTAGTCACACAGAACGCAGCCAGGAATGCAGAACCTCTAGAACGAAGCTACATGATCACACCTTGCAAAGCTGGACACACACTAGACAAGTGTATGATCGTATTACTTACAGGAAAATATAATTAGGCAAGTAAATATATATATATGTATATACCTGTGTCATATTTAATTGAAACATTAGCTTCCTGTAGAATATGTACAAAGTGGATTCCAAATGAGAAAAAAATACTTTTTTAGAATTTATCGTTTCTATTTTCTTTTATTTCAACCCCCCCCATCCACATGGGCCAATAAACTGTCAATTGTATTGACAAAAATATGTTTATATTTTCAGTTTCCACTTTTCTGACAGCATCATTCATCTATCTCATGGTAATAAATAACCCCTTGGATGACATATGATGAGAAGGGAGTATCCAAATAATCCCAAATTAATGCCTGAAATACACACATATTTTATAGGTGAGCATAACAGAAATAAGTGGACTAGAATCTACTACTTTGTATACTAACCTAGGGATGAATACACTTATATTACATTCCACATGCAACTGCATCGTGTATTTCTGCAGAAAAAAAAGCGTTCATTAAAAGCCAGCAGAATTATTAAGTTGGACCCTAGTAAGAATTTTACACTTGAACTAGAATGCAATTATTGAGGCCGCTGATATTCTGACGAGCTACATTGCTGACACTGCCTGCAAGCATGACAAAAACCGTGCCTGTCCAGGGGATGCAGATTTTTCAGTATTAGAAAAAATTTTGTAACGTATTTTTCTTATACATCCTCACAAAAGTTCTAGATGGTTTCTATTATTCCAAATTTCCTCCAAAAAAAAATGTATTTGCCTCCTGCCCTTATCTTTATATTTTAGAAAACAGTGTTTTGTTTTTCTGGTTTTTAAATGCAATCGGGAGCCAAGGATTTACTTTCACTTTGCCTGCACTATGGCTCTGAATAAATAAAATCTTTAGTTATTACCCTTTTCTGTTAAAATGAACAGGAAGTAAGAAAACAGTGATATCTAAACATTTCAAATGAGCACAGCAACAAGTACATTTAATGATAAAGCCACTGATGATATTTTTCACTCTTCAAAAGACGGACAAAGCTGTGTTTCACTGCTCTGTGTGTGTGTGGCTACCCTTCTGTTTCTCCAATTATACTAAATACAGAGAATATCAATAAAATGACAAAAATGGCGGCACCTCTATCTCAGAAAAGTGCTTTTTACTGCAAAAGCCTTAAAAAGGCAGGCGCCCGTTCTCACAAACAGAATGAGGGGAAAAGATGTTTTCCAAAATGAAATTCCAGGGGATAATTCTTTTCAAAGTAAGATAACTTCAGGGGTGGGGCAATTCTGCAACTGAATCTAACATCTGTTTTAAGTCATAAAGGCCATTCGATTTTGTGGGTTGTACAATTTGCTATTTAACCAACTTTCTACAAAAGCATGGTGAAATGGCAGCTTTTAAACCAAGGGCACAGCCACTTTGCTGGCTGGAAGGGAAGGCCCGGGGGCCTCCAGGCAGGAGAGGCCAGCGACAGGCCGCAGCGCCCCCAAAGTTGGGGCAGACATGACTCCGAGGCTCTGGGCTCAGGGAACGTCCACCGTGTGGCGGGTTCCTGGCACCTGCACCAAGGTGGTTTTATCTGTCAGAAAACACTGGCATTTGGCAAAAGCGGAGAGTAGTAGAGGGCGGGCTGACGTAGCTATTGAAAAGAAGCTATGAGCCCGGGCACTTTCTGCCAGGGCACCGACCCTGGGTAGAAATGTCCCCCAAATGCTCTTCCTCAACACAATTGTATCTGGTGCCTCCATCTGCTAGAGCAGAAAGATTATGAAAAGGCCATATATGCCACCAAAGTACTGCAGCCTCCAGCCGGGCATAAATCCTCTGGGCCCCTCACTATAACACCTTCCCAAGCAGGCCTCAGGACTGCATTACTGCGAATGTTCTTTGGCCCACAGCAAAAAATATTGACAAAATTCCGCTTACCAGACAGTTATTGTCTCTGTGTACTTGACAGCAGCCTTTAGAACTTCACCTGCTAGCATTAAATTCCCGAGTTTGGGTGAAGAGAGAACAAAACGGCCACATCTCAAGCCCCTCTTCTGGAGCAGCAGCAAATCAAATTATTTTTCAATTAAACTAGTTTTGTGCTTAAAAGAAAAAAAAAGAAAAGAAAAGGCTATGACTCTTGTTTTTTTCCCCCCACACACAGAGAGCACCAAAGCCATTGCCTCTTCTAAACCCCATGATTCAGGCATAATCTGAATGGCTTAGTATTCTTGGATAATACAGCTCATAAAATTACATCTCCTATCAGAGATTTCAGTATCACTGACTGTGCTCTGAGCTCGCAGGCAATCCAGTGATGGGAGCTCTGCATTTGGAAGGCCTTTGACGGACCTGATGTGGGGCTCACACGCTTTCTCTCTCTCCCTCCCTCTCTAGCCCAGCCAGGTCTATGTGTGAAGACTGTAAGAACCTATGATATCCCATCAGGGGTTGAACAGAGATCTGGGGCTGCCAATGTCACCTGCCCTTTCCTGAGGGAGGAGGGCCCCCCCTTGAAGGGCACAGCACCTCTTCTTTTCCTTCCTTTGCCGTGGGACACACACAGCAGTTACACTCTCGGAGGCCGCGCAGTGAGACAGCCCCGCACGGTGCATCCACATCTCAGCCGATTTCCTCCCAGAGATCCAGTCTTCAGTAGGAAGTGCCCAACTAGCAGATACTCTGTGTTGGACTTTCCCTTCAAAACGTCTGGTTTAAGAAACGCAAAATCAGAAACACCCATCTTGGTGGAATACAGACCTCTAAGGCAAGGATGCTTCAGTAGCCGGGGGGCGGGGGGCGGATATGCGAAGGGGTGTGAGCACATGTTTGTGGTGGTGAGGAGGTCTCATGACACCAAATCTGTTTCGGAGGAGAGCTGTGTCAGCACAAGTCAGGGACGAGGGCTGGCCGAGACTTAACTCGCCGAATGATCAGGGCGCTCAGTATAAGAAAACACCACCTCTCTTCTGTTATGTCCATACGATGGAGAGTGTGAGACAAGTCGATATCGTTTGCTACATGCCATGGCGATGAATAATTTGCGACAGACGCTGCCTGAAAGTCCCTTTCTAAGCAAGAGGCTCCCCCTCCCAGGGAACTGTACGCTAGCATCCCTGGTACAAGCCCTGATAAGACAAGAATTTCCCAGACTTGAAACACAAATTCTCTAGTTTCAGTAAACAAACAGTATAGGGCCAAAGGGGGCAACTCCTTAAAATAAAATAAATCGGAAGAAAATGAGAAACTAAAAAGGCAGCAGTTTTAGAAACTCTGTATTCTTATGGTTATCTTAAGGAAACGGCTCAGGTCTACAGCAACAGCCTCTAAAAAGCCCTGATCTTTTCTTTTTAGCAGAGCGTCATACATTTTAAAATGGAAAGCACGATGCAGTATCATAAAAGAGTTAAGAAGGCATTTTAAATATCAATAAAATAGTTTAAAATGAATATTGACACACCCCTGAAAATCTGGGGGTTTCTGTAAATGTCTTCATTTTTTTTTTAAGACAGAGAGACACCCGTACAGCATGCTTTCCTGTTTGTTTCCATAGTTTTAGGTAGCGCCAGCTATGTTCTTGAGTCCAACTTCTAAAAATACCAGTGTGGAATTCACCACCTCCCTACAATTCTCTTTTTACCTAAAGGCGAAAAGTAAATCCACTTTATCTTCACGATTGTAGGCCTGGTTTTAATTTGCGCAGTAGTCCTTTTGATAACAATGCCTAGTTAAAACATCCATTAAAAGTCTGTAGCAGGCATTTAATGGAAGGAAAATCTAATAGGGTTCCACTGAAACTCCTTCATTAGCTTTTAAAAGAGTTCTCTCCTATAGTGCTAACAGACACAGACAGACAGACACACACACACACACACACAAGGGGCCAAAGAGAGACAGAGACAGAGGTGAGAGAGAGAGAGAGAGGAGCTTTCACATATTTAGGGATGGATTATAAATCTTGGAAAAGAATTAGGTCAAGTATTCTTTGCTTTTTTCAGCTACCTAAACCAACTCTTCCTAAACGAAGACCTCATTCTGTAGCTCTCACCTGCTGTCTCCAAGCCGTAAAAGGAACACTCACAGGAGCACAGGGCTGAAGTGAACACTGTTTGAGGCCATCAGAGCTCGGAACAGCCGAAAACATTCTCCACCAGGCAAAAGGCAGGACTGAAACGGGTCTGAGACGGGCAAAGCAAAATCTCCAGGAAGAGAGGCCTGAGTGCCGTGTGGTTCTGACCCACAGCCCACGCCGTGCTGGAGGAAACTGGCTTCCAGTCTGCCTGCTGGGACTCGGGCAGCGCTCAGCTCATCCCCCAGTCAACAGGCCAGGCCGGCGTGGATGATGTCCCTGTGGGTGCTGTGCCCCAGACGGCAAAGTTCACCCCCCAAGGGCGCGGGGGGCAGAGCCCAGGCCAATGCTACTCCCTGCCGTCAGCTCCCCTCCTTCCTGATCTGACACACGCAGCCCGACAAGCTTCCGTCACCCTTTTCCTAATGTAGAGCCCACACTTGCTAGAATATTTCCTTATTTATCAGGAACTTGTCTTTTTTGGTTTTTGGGTTTTTTTAAAATTAATTAATTTATTTATGGCTGCTTTGGGTCTTGGTTGCTGCGCGCGGGCTTTCTCTAGTTGCGGCGACCGGGGGCTACTCTTCGTTGCGGTGCGCGGGCTTCTCACTGCGGTGGCTTCTCCTGCTGCGGAGCACGGGCTCTAGGCGTGCGAACTTCAGCGGTTGTGGCTCGCGGGCTCTAGAGCGCAGGCGCGGTAGTTGTGGCGCACGGGCTTAGTTGCTCGGCGGCACGTGGGATCTTCCCAGACCAAAGATTGAACCCGTGTCCCCTGCATCAGCAGGCGGATTCTTAACCACTGCGCCACCAGGGGAGCCCGTCTTTTTTGGTTTTGATTTTGGGGGGGGACCCTGGTTACCAAGCTGTATGGGTTTCCCGTGGTCTCACCCCAGCCCCACCTTTTCCATAAGCCCTGCTACTTCCGAAATGCACATGGTGTGTGACAGCTGAAAGCCCGCACCGAGACTCTGTTAACAATTTCGAGAAAAGGCAAAACTATCCAAGTTAAACTCAAAGGAGAACTGTGCACTTATAAAATACATTTAAAAAAAGCTTTTTGGACTCTCAAGCTAATTGAGAGTTGCCAGTCAGAAGATTTACGTTACAGATGAAACTGTATGGTGCCTGTCTGTCATTCTCCTAAATCCGAAGATTCCTCAGCCATTCCTACTGATTCTGCTAAAGGCCACTGGGACCTGGCAGGGAGAGGACTCCCTTCCAACTGTCACTTACAAGGACAAATGCACATTTTATTCACCCTTCAAATGACCTACAAGCTGCCTGCTCCACAAGCCCTCCGAGCATCCCCCAACCCACCCAGACAAGAGGCATCCCTTTTGGCTTGGACTCCCAGTAACAAGCTGTGTGAAAGTCCCCTGTAACCTGTATCAGTTCCCTTGTTATTAAGAGATGGACGTGCCGCCTCCTCTCCCCAACTCAGCCTGTGAGCTCGCGGGGTGAGGCCCAGCCTGCTAACGTCGCGTTCCTCAAAGGGTTTCTTGGACACGGTGGAACCTCCAGAATGGTCGTCAGGAGAACGGGCTGGAAGTAACCGGGCTCCATCACTTGTGCGTGACGAATGCCTCGCCCAGAGGTGACAAGAAGCCCCAGAAGAGTAAACCGGGCCTGGCGGCTACACCCCCAAGGCCCAAGTCGTCCCTGACTGGCTCTTTAACCCACCTGCCCTCGGAACCCCCAAGGACAAGGGCCCAGCCAGCCCAGCCCCGCTCCCGGCTGCATCCCCAGTCCCTCCCTCCTCGAGTCCTCCCAGGCCTGCCCTCCGGAGGGGCTGGATGGCAGCCCTACTCCTGCTGTCCCTGGTGTGCAACACCGGGGCAGACGTGCAGGGGGAGTGACACACGCTTGCTGGCGAGGCCTCGTGGCTGGAGGGAGACCCGGCCGGGAAGGACAAGGGACGGGGCCACCGACACGAGGGACAGATGTGCCTGAGAATAAGCAGCAGCCCCTGAGAAGCCCCTCGGAGGCCGTGGGTCCGGGCAGAGGTGAGGGCTCACCGGCGTTTCCATCTCGAGTTGCTGTGCTCCCCGGAGACGCCCACACCTCCTTCACCGGCGCAGCAAGCAGCCCTCGCTCCATGAGCATCTGTCCTGCAGGTGCGGGCCCTTCCCCGGGACAAGGTCACAGCCGTGTGACGTCCCCAACAGGGTAGCGGACAGCAGCTTCTGCGCCATAACCCCCAGCGAGGGACACGGTGGGGTTCGGTCCTTCAAATGCCATGGCAATGAACTCAAGGTGACTGATGCTACACCCACTGACCGACCTCAGTGTGTTTCACGAGGTTTCACTCGATCACAGTACTGCAAGTTGCCTGGGGACGAGCCCTCCGGAGGCCCTTCCTTTTTGTCACCGTCCCACTGGGCAGAGTTGCAGACTCCTCAGAGCAGATCAGGAGTCACCTGTTGATACCAAAGTCCCCGTGAGGGTCTCGCTGGTTCCTTCCTGTCACTTTGGGTTGGCCATGTTCAAAACACCGAGGGGACAAGATGTTTCTGTTAGGTGGTTAGGATCAGCCATCGCTATTGGCTATCAATAGCGGATATTTACAAGTCATCCTGAGCACACATGCGACTTCTCTACTTTCATCTGCAGTTAAAAGCTGTTGCCCGATGATAAGAGATAATATATAAGCTTCTCCTTTGGAATCTACAGGGGGTTGACTAGGTCCCCCCAAATCCATGTCTTCCCAGAACCTCACAAAGTGATGTTATTTTGAAACAGGGCCTTGGCAGATATAATTAGTTATGCTGAGATAAGGTCATAAAGATTAGGATGGGTCCTAAATCCCGTGATCGGTGGACCTCATAACAAGAGGAGAGAACACACAGACGCACAGGGAAGAGGAGGCCACGTGACGACAGGGCAGAGGCTGCAGGCGTGCAGCCACAAGCCAGGGGACGCTGAGCTCTGCCAGGAGCCATGGGAAGCCGGGGGAGATGAGAAAGGATGCTTCCCTAGAGCCTTCAGGGGAAGCGTGGCCCAGCCAGTGCCTTGATTTCTGACTCCCAGCCTCCAGAACCATGGGAGAATACATTTCTATCGTTTTAACTACTGGTTTGTGTAAGTACTAAATTCCCTCTGGTTTTAAGTTTTACCTGTTTTTATGAGCTTCACTGAATAAGGAAGAAGACAAAGACGTTAGCTCAGAGAATTACAAGTCTGGTCCCCACCATCCAGGGGCAGTGTCCCACCTGCAAGCACACACCTCTATGATTCCTGACTCGGGGAGAAGGGGGCTGTCAGTGTAGATCTACCACCCCTGCCCCCTTCAGTGAAGTAAAGTGCCACCCAGCTGGGGCAGGAGAGGCAGCCTGGGCCAGCAAATCCTGACCTGCAAGCTCATGACAGAGCTAGAGCTTCTGAAGGGGACAGACGGGGACAGAGGCAGGACAGAAGCGGCACAGGAGTCAGCAGCAGACCACCCCCACCCCCTGCCCCAGAACCCACAAATTCAAATGCCACAGGACACTAAGGTGTGCCCTGCAGAGGTGACCCGTCTCCCTGAGGAATGTGACGTGTCCACTACTGTGTTCCCCACACCAGAGACAGTAAGTGCTCCATCAGTCTCTGCTGATTGCTGAGGGGGGAGGACTGTCATCGGAGCAGCCGCCAGGTGAAGCCACCCCAGCGGGGGCACGTCCTTTCTGACGGGTGCAGGTGCGGAAGCAGGCGTCACACACTCGCTGAGCGGTAAGCACTGTCTTCCGACACCCAAACACTCACCTAAACCCAGAAAACACCCAGCACGTGAGCTGCTGTTCTGAATGCATTCACCTAAAGAGCAGGTCTGACTGGCTGTTCACGACTATTGAGCGACTCCGAAGATCAAAACTGAGTAGGTCTGTGTTTTGTGATGGCCACAAAATTGCAGATGGGATCCTCTTGCTGAGATGACTTAGGACAGGGGAGAAGAGGGAGAACCAGGACACAACGCTACAACCCCATATCCAGATAGGACGCTGTGTGCGACCAGGTAGAGCTCCAGGTGAGCCCACGGGAGGCTACCACCAGTGGAGGCGGGACCCTCCAAATCAAAGAGGAATCTGTGGTGCTTCGGGTCAGGGGTAGGTGGAAAGAAAGAGCGTGCTCAGGGGAGAGAAAGCACGGAGCCCAGGGGCCCGCACAGAACCCACGCAGCACCTGCGAGAGGGTGGCTCTTCCAGGATTGAGACAGCAGGCGGAAAGACGCTCAGTGACCCGCCCTTTGGATATTCACGGGCCCCTAACCATTTGTAAACCATCAAGTTTCTTAGGAAACCTGTAGCACATTAAGTTTCACCCACATCTAAATATCTCATAAAAATTCCAAACTTGGCCAAAAAAAAAAAAAGAAATGGCAATGTCTTTCTCTCTTTAAAAGCCAACTCATCACTGTCCTTGAAATTTGCCGAACCATCACTTTCAAGGAAGAATGATGCATCGAAAACCAAGTACAAGAGAGGAAAGGAGAAGATGGACAGTCTGAAAAAATTCCATATTTAGGGTGGCAGAACACGAGTTTAGATTTGCTTGGTAAAGCTACAGTTTACTTTTGTCAATGTTAAACTCTGCAAGGATATTTCTGTTTCCCAGGGTCGAAAGTTCATAATTTATCTTGGAAGGCTAAACTCTTCCAATGGGCTCAAGGAGGGACGTCAAGCACTTTAGTCCAAATTTTCTCCTACTCATAACACATAACAAAGAAAAGCAGAGAAACAAACAACCACACCCTGCTACAGGCTCAGGACTATGAACAAACACAGGGCTTCTAAAACCAGGGGCAACAGTGCTGAGCTTTCTCCCTGATGTTCACGGAGCATTTTCCTCATGTTTACTGCTTTTGAGCCTTTTGCTTCGAACATAAGCGTGTAAATCCCATACAAGGGACAAGACGCTTAAAATCCATTTAAAAAAAAAAAAAAAAAAGGAATTGGCACTTTAATCTCATTCAAAAACATACATTGGGGCTTCCCTGGTGGCGCAGTGGTTGAGAGTCCGCCCGCCGATGCAGGGGACGCGGGTTCGTGCCCCGGTCCGGGAGGATCCCACGTGCCGCGGAGCGGCTGGGCCCCGTGAGCCGTGGCCACTGCGCCTGCGCGTCCGGAGCCTGTGCTCCGCAATGGGAGGGGCCACAGCAGTGAGAGGCCCGCGTACCGCAAACAAACAAACAAAAATATGTTCAAGAGAGTGAGAATTTTTTTTTTTTTTTTTTTTTTCGGTATGCGGGCCTCTCACTGTTGTGGCCTCTCCCGTTGCGGAGCGCAGGCTCTGGACGCGCAGGCCTAGCGGCCATGGCTCACGGGCTTAGTTGCTCCGCGGCATGTGGGATCTTCCCGGACCAGGGCACGAACCCGTGTCTCCTGCATCGGCAGGCGGATTCTCAACCACTGCGCCACCAGGGAAGCCCTGAGAATTTTTTTAATAACCAACCATTTACAATGAAAATTTAATTCAGCCATTTAAATTCTGTATAAAATCTTTGTTTTATAAGTGTATTATTTTTTATAATTATTTCATAATTTTATAAAAATTAAATTACATAATTTGCATAATCAGCATACGGTCAAGGTGGCCCAATTCTTCCATAAGGAAATCATCACATGACCGTGCTTCTGAGTGATGGGGGAGGGGAAATGCCAAAAATGTGTCTTTTAGGGGTTCAAAGGGAGCTTAGCTTCGAGGTGCCCTTGAAATTTTAATCAAAAAACAAAATAAAACGTTAGCCCAAAAAATACTAAATAAATAAATAAAACATGAGCACCAAAACATCAACTATTCATCTAATCAAGACCATTATCCTACCAGACGGGGATCTGAACAGGGGGTGTGCCACGACGCCGATGGAGCTTCGGGCCCCCGCCCTGCACCGGCCCTTTCTACAGCCCTGGGATCTCTGTGTCCACGGGGCCACCTGAGACGCGCAGAGCAGCACACTTCCACCGGGGCTGGGAGGGCAGCTGTCTCCTCCCAGCCCAGCCCCCTCCGCGGCACACCCCCCACGATGGCCCTCGCGGTCTCAGCTGGACGGGATAACGGTGGCCGAGTTGCGTGGGATGTCACGTGTCTGATGGACCCCAACCATCCGAGATGAACGACCACCTCCCCTTACCGGCGCCAGAGGGGTGGCTGGACCGTCTTTCCATGTGGCTACACCGCGTAGAAAACCAGATGCCTCAGGCAACTCATTAATTATATGTTATTTTTCTGGATTTTGTCATGTTTTTCAGCTTTTTAAGATTTGTGGTTTGCTGTGATTTCCTTTCTCGTACTAAATAAATCGTCACCCTCATACCTAACATTCTATTCACAATTTTGTACTTATTTTCTTAAAGAAGCTCCCCCCCCCACCCCGCAAACCTGGCTCCTGCCCCAGCACACTGGACACCGTGAAATTCACAGACTATCCCCTTGGGTCCCCAGCTCGAGTGTTTAAGCCTGTGGGTCGCTCCCCGATCTCTGCTGAGGCTCCGAGGCCAGACTCCTGCCTCCGAGGAGCACGACTCAGTTGGTCTCACTCCAAGAACATGCTTCTCCTTGTACAGAAGAGAAATCACGTTTTTTCCTAGAACACCGTGACTTAATGTCCCAGTTTGCCGTTTCTCAGAAATCTTAGAGCTCCCAGCGTACCCCATACAGGCAGCCCCAGGAGCTGCCTACTCGACGTCCACACTTGGCCAGTGGAGTTTCACGGTGTTAACAGTCGTACACGGTAGTTAGACAATGTCCAGCAAACCCGTCCCTCCGTGCTTCAGTACGCGGACCACGTCTGCACTCGCCATGTCCTCACTGCAAACGTCTGCTCGCACCTCCCACGCAAGACTGCACGCAAGAACTCACCAGCTCAAAAGAGTTAAAAACAAAGTGTACGCCTGTTCAAGAAGCTTTCAGATAAGCTAATATGTGAGACACAGGATGAGTTATTTAGAAATGAGGGCTATTTCTAAACACCCCTAACCTTTGAGCTTGACGTGTCAGAGAACATCCATGCTCTCCTTCGGAATCATGTTGCTGCCACTGGAGAAACAAACAAAACAGTGTGTGTGTGTGTGAGTGAGTGTGCGTGTTGGTGTGTGTGTGCATACGTACGCATATGTACACACATAATCGTACATGTATATGCAGGTGAGGGGTAAGATGTTTGTTCTCATCTCACACGTGCAGCATGAGAAAGATTCACAACCGTGGTGCAGGAAGCACTCTGACACACGCAACTTTCAAAAGGAGAACAGAGCTCAGGAATCCTCTGGTCCCGCTCCTTTGGTTTGTACTTGAAGAATCCGAGGCGCTAGCTGCAGCAGGTGAACAGGAGAGCCAGGGATTATCCAGGCTTCAGCCCGAAGCCCCCTGCAGAGTTCTACCCCACACCCCAAGATTCTGAGACACATTCCGGGGAGCCGCGTGACAAAAATTAAAACATGAACAACATATGGGTGGTTTCAGAGGTCAAGGAATCAAACCTTCTGGGCTTGATTTGCGTGACCTCATGTATCTTATTCTCAGTGACCTCAAGACAATCTACGTGACCCCAACTTCGGTAAGCCTCACCCTATACAATGGAGATAAGAGTAGGATCACTATAAAAATTAAATTACATAATACGAGGGCAGCGTGCAGGAATATGGTAAATTCAGTCACCCTACAAATATTTATTGAGCACCTACTATTTCCCAGGCACTGTTCCAGACACCACGTGGACAGCAATTAACAAAACAGACAAACCCCTATTCCCATGGAGCTTAAATTTCAGAGAAAATATCCACTACTATCATTGCTATTATTAGTATTAGATGTTGGCACTTGCAAAGGTGCACTGAGAAGAATGCCACACAAAATTTTATAACCAAATAACTGAATTTGCCCCTTAAATATGTGTTTTATAATCTAATGCCCCCAGGTGCAAATGCAACTTTGGAGATATTGTCATAAAGGAAATGCAATTACGTAACAACCTAAATGGGAAAAGAATTTTAAAAAGAATAGATACACGTATATGTATAACTGAATCACTCTGCTGTACACCTGAAACTAACACAACACTGTTAATCAACTATACTCCAGTATAAAATAAAAAGTTAAAAAAAAAAAAAAAAGAAAAAGAAATGCAGTTTGGCAGCAGGCTTTCTACATCTGGTCCAGCTGCATCCCGTCCCAGTAAGAGGCACAGGAAGACACAGCTGCAGAGCAGTATTAAAGAGATGGGAATTTTCTAGAATTGGGTCTGCACATACCCTGACTGACTACCTTGATGCTTCCAGGGGAGGCCACAGGGAAGAATGTGCGACACACCTGTCACATGGGGAGGGACTGAGACACACCGACACCCTCAGAACATCAGCAGGGCCACGGGCGGTGACCGGTGCTCACAGCACTTGGCACGTACCCACTATGTATCACACAGAATTTCTCTGTTAGACGCAGATGTAGACGCAATGGACAAAAAGAGGACTCTGATCTGAAGAGAGTACGGCCAGAGTCGGCAGTGCAGCAGGGAGAGCGGTCTTCCAACTAAAACTGGAAGAGCTGGTGTGAAGGGACTCGGGACGTGAGAGGAATGCCCTGCAGGCAGCAGAGTGGCCTCCCCGCTGTCCCTGGCAAGGGCAACAGACAGATTATGGATGAGCTACGTGGAGTCACGGAGGAAAAGACAGGTGAGATAAACCGGGAAATGGATTTTTTTGTTTCCCATATTCAATCCTGATAACACTTATTTCATCACTCAATGAAATTTTTACATCCACAGGGTGCATAATAAAATATTTTAGGTAAAGTTAATATGGATATAACCACTTTAGTTTTCAAAATATTCTCTCTCTACTGTGAGATCCATCAGCTCAAGGACCTTCCTACTTATTTTTTCTTTCCCCTCAAACTGTCTGGAAACCAGCAGGTGCTCAAAATAAGTATTTGCTGGAAAAGTAAACCAACGAACGAACAATTGGAGAGATGAGCCCATGAACTCTGAGGCAGGCATCAGTGTGAGTTAGAACGGTCCGGATTCACAGTAGGGAAATCTAACGTTTAAGGAAAGGACAGGACCCCTCTAAGGATTCAGGGATGGTCAGTTTGGGGGTTGAGATTAAAGCCACCCCAGTGTTTTCTGCCCAACGGCAACAAGGCATAAGCTGGGGTCACCCCGGAAAGTTCCCAGGAAGTAATAATGAGAGTCAGGGACCCAACTCTGCACGTGGAGGCAGCAAGGCGATTGTCCATTTCAGGTCAATGTCTATTTCTAATTTATTTCAATATTTATCTCTGGTTCCACAAGGACTTAAGGCAGCTTGATGTGTGCTCAGGAAGGCGCCTGGACTGAACCTCACACAGGATAATGCGTGTGAAGCAACTCCCAGCGCAGGTGCAGCGGGTGTACCACCGGCTCTTGGCAATTGGAGAACCTGCGTGCAGTGGCTTAATGCCTTCATCACTCAAAAGGGAAAGAAACTAATAATTATCAGTATTGTCACTAGGAATAAAAGCAGTTTCTCAATAGAAAAAAATCTTTCCACGTGCTGGGTCTACTGAGAAGACAAAGGAAAAGGCGCTGCCATCCACCACAAGACCTAAAACTCATCTAAAAACCCACCGTAAGATCACAATTTCTCCCTCAAGTGTTTTATGAACAGCAAATATGAAGAGAAAAAAAATATATTCTTACTGATACCCTTGAACTAAGTTTATAGAAATGTGTGTGTATAAATATGTCATGTTTAACAGAAAAGGGAAATATCAAGAACCATTTTCTGAATGCGGGTTGGTAACCAGGAACCAGCACACAAGCACCCTAAAGAAGGCCCTCTCAAAAACAAGAGATACAAAGTTTAATGGGGAAAAAAACCCTTTCAAATAACCACGCAAAAGCCCTGGCAAAGCAGTTATTATTCCCAAAGCATCGCCACTAACCCATCGTCCGGAACTATATTTATTATGACTTATTAGATTTTGGAGCAATTGTCCTCTGAAGAGCGCAAGATACTGCAAAATAACTTTTAAAAAGTGTGCACAGATTTTATGAGGAACATTTCGAAAGCCAAGTGTCATTGGAAATTGGTAGAGGAGGTGGAGGAGAGAGGAGTAAAGGGACAGGAGAGCCGAGGAAGAGGAGAATCGGGGTTGGGTGGAGAAGCCAGAACAGCAGCAGGTTGGGGGGAAGGCGTGCAGGGAACCAGCAGCTGGAACTTCAAAGTGCAATACAGGCTCCGAGGGGCCACCCCACGTCTCTGGCCCACAGCCCGGCCCGGTCAGTCACGTGACCAGCCATCCTGTACACGTGGGATGCGGAAGTTCCCCCCCACTTACAGGATATATTTCAGCTCCTGTCTGTGTAGAGAGGGGCCCATCTAAAATTAGCATCTTCTCAATGACATGATGTGGAATCTGAAAGAGAACAAAACCCCGGTGTGGCCTTGCATTTCAAAGAAGACAGCAAAAAAGGATATAGGCGACGTACAAATAACCCTACACTCTTAGGTGCCCCCTAAAAAGGGTATTTTTTTTTTAAGTATTTTATTTTTTTTATTTATTTATTTTTTCCAGTATACGGGCCTCTCCCTGCTGTGGCCTCTCCCGTTGTGGAGCGCAGGCTCCGGACGTGCAGGCTCAGCGGCCACGGCTCACGGGCCCAGCCGCTCCGCGGCACGTGGGATCCTTCCGGACCGGGGCACGAACCCGCGTCCCCTGCATCGGCAGGCGGATTCTTAACCACCGCGCCACCAGGGAAGCCCTAAGTATTTTAAAAATCAATTAATCAATCCTCCCAACCCACTGCACGAAGGAAGCCTTGCCTTACCAGTCGCTGTACTGCATCCTTCACGGGGAGCAGGGCGGCCACGCAGGTGTGCAGGGAATGAGCACCTCAGTGCGGACCGTCCAACAGTTCAAAGGACGAACAGTCTTCCCAAGTGAGAAATGGAAGGCAGCTCAATACAACCCCTCAAAAAGGAAGTTATTTACAGGGTCCTTTAAACTCCAAAACTCTGCGAGTTACTGCAGATCATTAATACCAATCCATGGGCTGACTCAACCCATCCTACGCTGCCGGAAAAAGGAAAGGACCCCAGCATGTCTGTGATTCCCACCTGTGAACCCTGGTCATCCAGAACCAATGGCCCGAGCGTGGTGTGGGTCTCAGCGCATTTCTTACAGATGTGGGATGGTTGGGAAAGCCCTCTTTTTAGTGTTTTCACTGTATTTATAAATTCACCGGGAAAATCGACAGGAACATTGGAGCTTTGTTAAGAGAGGGCTTCTTTTTTTTCCTCCCTAAGTAAACTGTGCTACGATACTAATTCCAGATTCCTCCCCAAAATGAGAGAAGGCTGTACTTCACGAGACGCAGGAGAATATACTGGCAGTAAAGTATGTTTCTACAGTTCAAAGTTTTAAATAAGTAACCGGGAAGGCTTTGGAAGGCTGCGGATATAACGAGTATCACTCCTCTCTGTGGGCATGGGAGAACTGCTAGGAGAGAGTGAGAGGTGAGACCAGCCCAGGACTCAGAACCTCGGAGGCAGCGGCCAGGCCACGGACGACGTGTGGCTGCCACGACAGGCAGGCCTGTGAAATGGGCTCGTGCACGACATGAGCCACGGCCTCCCCGCTCATCTCCAAGATCCAAACAGCTCTGAGAACTTAAGGGTTTCTCCTAACTTTGTTATGGAAAGTCTAGCCTGCCCTGACCTCACTGGCAGTAAACCCTGACCCAAACGCACACGAGGGCACAGGGTCTCTATTTATTCACCCCAAGTACCATGAATATTCATACGTGTCACTGTAGGAAAATCCACGTTTCATTAAGCCGAGGATGCAGCAAATAGACAATACAGGCATTGAAGTTCTTTTCAAAAATCTAAAAATTTCTGACTTCCAAAACCTCGAGGATTTCAGGTAAAGGATTGTGGGTCCTCCCTTGAAACTTCCCCACCGGTTGTCTGGGGGCGGGGAACGCACCAGGGCTCCCTCCACAGTTTACCTGGAGTCCTAGTATATACCGCGCACATGAGAAGCCATGATCGGAAAACTCTTTTCCAACCGGCAGAACTATATCCACTAGAAGGAAATGTTTCATACCCTCAGAAATACCTAACAACTGAAGAAATGAAAAAACAAAAATTTGAGGACAGATTGAGTCGGGCAAACCTAATTCCCAAATTAAACTTATTTCAGACTTTCCAAAATACATGCTAAAGATCTCTCAGCTATATGGTCTGAATATCCACCGGCAAAATCAAGTAAACAAACCCTCCAGGTAATTCGAAGTAAAGAAATCTATTCTGTGACAAACAGGTGCCTCAAATTTGGATTTATTGCTGTAAATTCCCTGTGTAGCTACATTACAATCCCAACCGAGAGACAAAGGAAACATCCCTACTTGGACGGTTCACAAATGATGGGAATCTGACCTAAATTATTAAAAATAGGTCACAATATGCATTTGTTTTCCTCGCTAGGGGAGATTTTTGGAGCCCTGTGAGTATCTAAAATTCAGTACAGGGTACAGGGAGGCACTACCGCCTACATGTTAGCTGGTGTACTACCTACACCGAGAACTGTCCCCTCGATGTCAGCAATGCTTCAGAGAGACTCTAAATGCTCTGGGTGAGGGGGTGGGGTGACAGATGCTGGATCAGAAGGGACCCCCGCAGACACCGGGACCCGGCAGAAACAGAGCCCGGCGGTGACGTGACGGGCAAGGCTTGGCGTCCACTCCAAGCTGGGCAGCCACAGGTCCCAGTGAAGGGGCCAGCGGACGATGGCCACACACCCACCGCCTGGGACCCAACAGGACAGAAAACGCACCTCACCTCGCGGCACTCGCTGCCAACCCCCAAACGCTGCCGGACTGGCCTCCAACCTGGGCTGTGTGCTGAACAGCTGGGGTTCGGCTTTTCCCACCAGCGAACTGATGTTTGCTTTTCTTCAACTGGCTTATTGAAATACTATAAATCATCTGGTTCGCCTCCCGTCTCCTTGCGGCGCTCATTTGAGTGCCCCTGTGCCGCACCAACGTGGAAGGGGTGAAACAGTGCTTAAAGGGTATTTTCGAGTTTCCCGACCAGGCATTTTCCATGCGCTCCTTTGTTCCTTTTTTCTCAGAGGAGCCAGGAAGGGCCGGTGCTACCCCCAACGAGTGGCAGGGCAGTCGGGGACTCGAGGAAGAGGGACACCTCTTTCATTTTGCACACGTGACGTGTTCAACCACTAAGGTCATACCTGCGTGTGGTGACTGACAAACTCTTCGGCTGGATTCAAAGCAAACAGCTGCTGGTTTGATCGCCTAGCAACTAAAAAATGACGGATGACCCTTAAGATGGATAACTCCCATAAATCACCTCATTCAAACGCTCCGAGAAAAAAATTAAAAAACAATGGTTTTCATGACATTTGCTGCGCTCCGTAATGCGCCGTGATAAATTTGGCCTCCTTATGGATGCATGGCTGTGTCTGCTGAAGTTCGGGCACTTTTGTTCCCATTCTCCATCTTCCTGGAAGCTGTAGGCCCCTCCGGTAGAGGGTGTGTGTGTGTGTGTGTGTGTGTGTGTGTGTGTGTGTGTGTGTGTGTGTGTGTGTGTGTGTGTGTGTGTGTGTGTGTGTGTGTGTGTGTGTGTGTGTGTGTGTGTGTGTGTTTTGTTCCCATTCTCCATCTTCCTGGAAGCTGTAGGCCCCTCCGGTAGAGGGTGTGTGTGTGTGTGTGTGTGTGTGTGTGTGTGTGTGTGTGTGTGTGTGTGTGTGTGTGTGTGTTTTGTTCCCATTCTCCATCTTCCTGGAAGCTGTAGGCCCCTCCGGTAGAGGGTGTGTGTGTGTGTGTGTGTGTGTGTGTGTGTGTGTGTGTGTGTGTGTGTGTGTGTTTTGTTCCCATTCTCCATCTTCCTGGAAGCTGTAGGCCCCTCCGGTAGGGGTGTGTGTGTGTGTGTGTGTGTGTGTGTGTGTGTGTGTGTTTTGTTCCCATTCTCCATCTTCCTGGAAGCTGTAGGCCCCTCCGGTAGGGGTGTGTGTGTGTGTGTGTTTTGTTCCCATTCTCCATCTTCCTGGAAGCTGTAGGCCCCTCCGGTAGGGGTGTGTGTGTGTGTGTGTGTGTGTGTGTGTGTGTGTGTGTGTGTGTGACTTCCTGAGCACCTGCCTGTCACTACAAGACAGAGGGGGGCTGTGCTGAATCCCCCCCTACACACACAGCTTTTAATCAGGAAGCGGTGGTCCTACATCACCAAGATGGCAGAGGAGCCCATGCATTAATAATGGTTACAATATATTTAGTGTAATGACTTGACCTCAGCCAACATCATGGACGCCATGATTCATACGAATTTGATAGACTACTTCCTGTTTGCAGATATTTCTTAGGTTCCTAAAAGGCCAAGAATGTGTTTTTAGCTTGCCAATAAACACAGACCTGTACCCCAATGAGACTGATGGCAGAGCTTCGTATCTGTCCTTTAAAACACCCACCTCGTCAACCAGTACACGGATTCCCTTACTTTTCCAGGTGTCATTTTACCCTCCTCTACCTAACATTCAAGAGCGGGTGCCAGGGGATTTCTCTGGAGGTCCAGCGGTTAAGACTCCGAGCTCCCACTACATGGGTCACAGATTCGATCCCTGGTCAGGGAACTAAGATCCCACATGCCGCACGGTGCAGCCGGGGGGCGGGGGGGGGGAAGAGCGGGTGCCAGAAATTCACTTCACCCTCTTTCTTTGGCCCTGTCTTTTTGTTACACTGGGTTTCAGTTTTCCGTTTTTAAGGTACGTCGATAGCACAAGGACAGCTGCTCCCAAGAGAACCATCCCACCGCAGACTTGGGTTGGCGGTTTGAGACAGAAAAAAGGTTCCTGTTTCCCAATCCCCTCCCATCACCGCTCGCCGGTCCACTCAGCCTGCTGGACGTGGCGGCCGCCCCACTCCCCCGTCCTGGAGGAGCCAGGCCTTTCTCACCGAGGCGCGCAGTCATCCGACAAGGGCACCGTGCTGGGCTCGGAGGGAAGGGCGTCTCGGCGGTCCCGCCCTCGGGGAGCCCGGCGTCTCCGGGGACACAGACACGCCCTGGAGCAACTTTGATGGGCACCCCCTGAAAGTTGATTAGTTTCCAATGCTGAAAAGAAGGAATGACTTTGGGTTCCGTGCACTGCACAACCGCAAGGAACCGTCTGTGTTCAAACCCCGGAGGGGGCGGGAAGGGTAGGCAGTGCAGGTGACGGTCTGAGCCTCAGAACTGCTCCGGGGCCAGCGGTGGCGCCCTCTGCAGGTCAGCGCGACCCGGCTCCACGGAGAGCACCTGGGCCCCGGGCCCCGCGTCGGGCCGGCACCAGGATGGCCGAGGCGCGGCTGCCCGACACCCGCCCACTGGGCTGAGCCTCACTCACTTTCAGAAGCTCCTCCACCCGCCATCTGCACCCACCACCCTGAAATAGAAGAAAAGAAATCCAGCAACATTAGCAACAGATAAATGAGTTAGGGGCAAAAGAGCCATGCCCCAGGCAGACAATGCTCTCCACCCAGGTATGGTATAGGTGGAGCGACTTGTCCGAAATGAAGCGAGCACCCCCTGCCGCCCGCCCCCCCCCACACCCCGGGGTGGGTGTGCTGACACTTGAACTTCCGGGATCCGCCCCACCAAGGAATTGCAAATCCACTAGGATGTCCAGCGCTACAATTCTCTAAGAACAGAGACAGGAGAGCCAGTCCTTGCACGGTTGAACTTTTGATGCCCTGATCCCGGGTGGGAAGATCCCTTAGCCCCCAGCTGAGCCAGCATCAGAAACTACGGCACAGCAAAGCAAGGTGAGAAAAGCTGATGTTAATTAGGTCGATGAGACGCCTTCCACTGCATATATGCTCTACCTTTAGACGCCCGGAGATAACTGCGCATTCTCCCCAAAGCTTCATGCTCCTGACACAGAAGCGTTTCAGCTTCATTTGTCTTCCTAAATATAAATGGCCGCTATCTGTAGCACTTAGGAGAGGCTAGCTGGCTTCAAATAAATAGCATCTTAACTGTTTCCCTGATAATGGTAAGCTCTGGGGTGCAGCTCCATTTCTAATACGATCAGAGTCCTACAGGGATAACGAAACTCTGGAGCTTGGGCTTTAAGGCACGTCCGCAGGGCCACGGGCTGGGCCACCTCGCTTTCTCAGCACTTCTGACTGTCCTCCACCTCCCCGGGGAGGCCTTGGGGCAGGAACCCACTCCACAGGACAAGCCGGTGTGCTGTCCCTTTAACACTGAAATGCTTGTTTCCTTTCTGCAAGAAAAGTAAATCACGCTATAGTGAGTTGAGCTTTGAAAAAAACATCCATCCATTAAAGTTCATGGATTCCCATTTCCAGATTGTCCCTCCCCTGGCTGGGTCTCAAGTTACAGCCTTGTACAACCCAAGTCTAAATAATATTCACCATGATAAATGGCACCATAACTCCGATATCCACAATCAATCTTTGCTTTAAAGATACATCCATCTTCAATAATGTTGATGGGGATTCTGTAAAATGGGAAACGTGACTGTTTTCCTGACCTCGTGACGGTGGAGAAGGAAGCTCTGAGTGATGGCTGTCAGCTCACATCTGGCTGCAAAAATAAATTAGCCTTATGTAGACAAATGAAAGGGCCAGCTCTGCCTAGAAAACAGCCACTCCTGAGCAATGGCTAATTTATAGGACTTCTTTCTGGAAAGTTCCTGGCTGAGGGAACAGTCTGCTTAGCTATCTCTTTAAATGATATCTGAAGCTGTAAATAACTTCAGCCCTGGGAGGACACAAAGTACAAAGGGGTAGCAATGGGAGAAACAATAACTTTTCTCACGTTCTCACACAGGATTAAAATGCAAAACTCTTCCCTTCAAGGGGGAGAAAAAAATTTTTTTCTTTTAACCAAATGCTTTTATATTTTAACACTGCGCTCCCCTCTGGCGGATTTTTTTTTTCTTCCTTTTCACTTTGGTTGCTTTCGGTTGGTTTCAGGACTCACAGGAAAAGTATGCAATCTGGGGGGTAAGGGTAGCCTTTTCTCTTCCTCCTCAAAAAATATCCTTTCAAGCAAGGGTGACACCGAACCCCATCACTGTCTTGGCGGGGGGCAGGGATGGGGTTACAGATTCTAAGCAACAGAGAAGGAGAAGAAACATCTATTGGGTTTTAGTAGGTGGTGTCAAAAATAGCCTGGAGTAAAACACTCACTAGGCGAGCCCTAAAATAAAGAGAAGACCAAACTTTTGCGGGGAGGAGTGGGGTGGGGGGGACACCGACTTTTCTTTGATACAAGGGAGACTCTTTATCACTGTTCTTCATACTTCTGACCTTGTCGTGCTCGGGAAAACTTAGGGTTTGAATTCTTAAAGTCACTGAAAAGTGGGAGGAGAAAGGAGAGGCTGCACTTTGTGGGGTGTACCTACACAGCAATTGGGGGGGGGCATCCCAGGCTGCACCAAGCCCCTGCTGGGGTCTCAGACCCCCTCCGGCTGGACCCTGTATGGTTGCTGTGTGCTGAGGTGAGGAGGGTTAATTCTGTGAAGGTTGAAGGACTTACAGTAATGCTGTGAAGACAGAAACATCACAGGCTTTCCTGGCAAGGGGCTTACAGAGGGTAGGAGGGGACTGCAAAATGAACTCTCTCAGGCTTTGTCGGCAGCCTTTCCCAAGGCCCAGCCTGGCCCCTTTGATAAATGACACATGTCATTCTGTCACAGGCTGACAGTGCAGCTGGGAGGGCTGGTGATGTATGGCTCCAGTGAAAAGGAAATCAACTTTTTGGCACCGAGCGAGCCTGTACCCTGTATAAGGATTTTGTTTCTCAAAAAGTGAAAGATAGACTTAGGTTTAAAAAAAAAAAAAAAAAAAAAAGGTTGAAAAACAGATTGAACGACAGCTTACACTTAACATAAATTAACTCAGTAATGGCGAAATGTGCTAGCCTGTGATAAATAAAAGCTACATTAGTCAATTATTAATCACACTCTAACTTGTAGCCAGAACCCATGACTTAAATCTGGGGCCTGAGCTGCCTTACAAACAGATAAGACAGTGCCTGATAGATGTCTTCCAGAGGGCAATCAGGGAGGAAGCAAAGACTCAGTGGCCTCACCAATGGGAACGGTGGAAGGTTCTAGAAAAACAGAGGAGGGGGGAGCGGGGAGCAGAGAGAGACCCATTCCTTGGAGACAGACTATCTACTGACTGTGTAAGGAAAATTAAATGTACGAACAGCTACATCCAAATACTTTTTTTTCCCTCTCAGGTCTTATTTGGTCTGAACATTCAAGACATTTATGTGCTGCAACCAACTGTTTACATTTGTATATATAACTTTGCCTTGAAAATACGTTGCTAGTTTTGCGCGCGCGCGCACACACACACACACACACACACACACACACACACACCACTTCCTCTTGCACATCTTTTACATCTGACGCCCCTTGTGAGGGCTTTCCTGGAGATAGCACTTATTTCCAAACTAACTGTTTAGCACAGACTATAATTTAAGCCTTATGTTTTAACAAACAAATTGACATTTGACATTCATGCAGAGCAAGCCTGCCTCTCAACCAAGTGGCTCTCGTCGGGCTGAGTTCTGAACAACTCATGCCCAAAAAATCCACATGGAGAACCTATTCTCAGAGCACTTATGGCTGGGAGGGATCCCTATTCCTCCTAAGAAACAGCAGCAAGGCAAACCCAGTAGCAGGACGCATCTTCGGGTGCCCAATCAGCATGCCTTTCCCATCGCGCACGTAACGCGTGGACGGTCGGCTGCATTTCCAGGACCACGGGATCCCCATTCCTTGTCTCCAGAAGACCCGCTGAGGCTGTGAGGTCCCTTCTGATGTTCAAAAGGACATGCTGAGGTTGCGGACAGAGAAGGGACCCACTCGCAGTTGGGAAAGTCACACGCACACCTTCACGGAAGGAACTGTTAGAAGCCACATCTCTGGGACTTCCCTGGCGGCGCAGTGGTTAAGAATACGCCTGCCAATGCGGGGGACACGGGTTCGAGCCCTGGTCCGGGAACATCCCACACGCCGCGGAGCAACTAAGCCCAAGTGCCACAACTGATGAGTCTGCGCTCTAGAGCCCACGAGCCACAACTGCTGAAACCTACGCACCTACAGCCCGAGCTCCGCGACAAGAGGAGCCACCGCAGTGAGGAGCCCGCGCACCGCAACGGAGAGCAGCCCCCGCTCGCCGCAACTAGAGAGAGCCTGCGCGCAGCAACGAAGCCCCAACGCGGCCACAAATAAATAAGTAAATTTTTTTTAAAAAAGCAGCCACATCTCCGACGGTGTCGCTGTGGGTTCCAAAGTTTCACTCACCTACCACGACGCCTCGCTTGCACACGGTAGATGGTCAAAACACACCCGCCGAAGTCAATTCAAAATACCCCATAGTCTCGTAACGAAGAGTAAAAGCTGTTCGACTTTAAAAAGCTGCCACCAGGTGTCCAGCCGCCCCTTCCACGATTTAAGATGCAGGGAACCCAGGAAGCATTTCCCAAAGTCCTGTACACCCATCATCACGAGTAATCGTCTCACACACTCTTGCTCCCAAGAATTCCACCCAGCCCGACTCCTGGGTCTTCTGTGAGGGGACATATTTCCATATGCCTTGACACACTAGTGGCAGAAGGGCCCAGAAGTTGTTGATGTCAGCTTCAGCTTACTTCCAATTTTACAAGTAAAAATAAACTCGAATTCTACCATACACAAATTCTCTGTGCACAACCAGCTTTTATTAAAAAAAAAAAAAAAAAAAAGGGACAGCTGTTGCTTCACGACAGCCGTGCCCTCCAACTCAGGGTGCTAAGATGGGTTAAGTGGATCATGGAATTGTGGAGTAGCATCCCCTGGGGGGCCTCTAATAATCGAAACCCTTCGTTTACAGTAAGGAAACTGAGGTTCAGGGAAGGAAAGAAAAAAAACTTTAGTGAAAGAACAAAGACGCAGACCTCGGCCCCACATCCGGGGCTTCCCCGGGTACGCGACGCAGGGCTCAAGAATCGATGTACAGTCGGCCTTCTGAACTTAAACGTGTACAACTCACAGGCAGGCTCCAAATGGAGTCAAAATGTCTAACATCGCCCCGAACACCGATGGTTTCTTCCATGGCTATAAATAAGAGCATGGCGGGGGGGGGGGGGGGGGGGGGGGATCATACATTAAAACACAGGCTGATGTTTAAACTTCTCCCTTCCTCCAGCTGAAATATAATTTTTCTTTAGTCCATAAAAAATTCAGATAGTGTGCAGAATGTTTATATATTACCAAGGTCCCTCTTTAAAAGGTTTATACTTTTACTTTATGACCTGTCCTTGATTTGACACTTCCGCTCATCAGAAAGGGATTTATAAAATAATCCTGAAGGTGAGGAACACACATGTGTCAGAGACTAGCTGGGTTTCATGACACGAAATTTAAGAAGAGAAAGAAATCCTGTTAAGCTCTCTTTAGTCACCAATAGACATCAAAGGTAATAATTAAAGAAGACAGACGTCATAAAACATAAATTTATGTCTCTTTTAATAATGCACAAGCACCATAGTGTGTAAAACATCTATTAGGTTGAAAGAACATGAAAACGTTCCAATAAGAAAAATCTATGTTTTGTTTGGGAGTATTTTCCCTTCCTTAAAAAAAAAAAAAAAAAAAGTGAGGTTCCTTTTTTTTTTTTTTTTTTTTTTTTTTTAACAAGTTTAAACCAAAGTCTTTCAAAACCTTTGCCATCTGTGGGTACATGAACTATGAATGACCCCGGATGATTTGCACTCGGCTCAGAGTCCCTTAGAAAGCACGGGAAAAAGTATCATTAACAATGACTGATGACTGTCAGTCAGGGCTGACCTCATCCAGGCTTTGGTCTCTGCCTCAGTAATAAGCTGTCCTTTATTAGTAGCAACACTCCATAAAAGGGGCGTGTTTAGTCACAGGACAGCGGCCTTCCAACGCCCATTGCTTCTCCCGGAAAGATTGATCAGTGCTCATTTTTACTGTTTTCCCTGCATATACAGGGCAGAGCTGCAGTGACTCAGGCCTGCAAGCCACAAACTGGAGTCAGGAGGTGGGAAAGGATGCCTAGAAAGAGGGGTGGTTGCAGGGAGGGGGGTCAATTTTTTTTTTTTTTTTAGGGAATCCGCCTTTCAGAAACGACCTAACCACAAAACCATATGTGTATTCGATTCCAGGGCCTGGAAAGAAAGGCTGGGAAAACAAATGTGTCTGCAGAAACGGGACTGAAGGAGCCACTTAAGCGTTAACTAGTCTTGAAAACAGAAGGGGATCCTGGCCTGCAGCTCTCTCCCTGTCTCTCTCAAATCAACGGTTCCCAGTGAATCAATGAGGAGCCTGCCTGTAGAATTAGGCCTCATAACCAGCCTGACATCAAAACACAAAGATGTAATTATTACCCATTAAAACTGAACATGTGTGAAACTTAAAAAAAAAAAAAAACTTCCCTCTTACAAGCACATAAAAATCCATCTACTGCTTTTGTATTAAACTACTAAATTATTTTTAAGAAGCAATTGCTATAGAAACAGACACACGAATTTCTACATATATAAAATCTCCACGTATCCCTCAAGCCCTGGGACCACCTCAACTCTCGGGGAGGTAACTCAGGGCCCTGGATTCCCAGGAGGCGTGGAAGGGCCGCTGCCATCTAACACTGAGCAGGTGTTCCGCAGAACAAATGGAGAGCATGCATCCCGTGCGATCTCCTCCATTCCAAATACATCTATAAACAAATTTAGCTCCGAGGGTGATTAATTTGCAGAAACCCTTTGGGAATCAGCCAGACTCTCAGTAGTCTAATGCCTTCAGCCAGCTACTCCCAGAAATTTAGCCAAACACCACAAGCTCCGACTTTCAGAGAAGCGCCTCAGAACCTGGGGCTTCGGTTACCATGCGCACAGCACCTACTGGATTTGAATGTGTTTCCATAAAAAAAAAGAGCAGGGTGGGGGGCGGGGAGCGTCTGAGAACTCGGCTTAAACGTAGCCTCCCTAAAGCCAGCCCTTAGCATCTCCTGTTAAGTAACTCAGACAGTTGGGGAAAGAGGGGAAAGAGAGACCCAGCCGGCCTTCCCGCCATCCCCGCGGGGGCTGTGGGCACAGGTAGGTGTCAACGGCCTTGAACCTGAACCGGTGGGGGGTCTGGGACCATTCCTCCGCCCCATGACACCAGCTTCCAGGGACTCAGCATGCAAAAGGGGAGGAGCTGAAGAGAGACAGGAGACAAGGCTCTTTTGTGATCACCGCAGTTCCAAGTTGGTTTTCTCTGAGAGCTTTTGAGACATTTGTTTTCCCAGTTCATGAAAAGTGGGGGGCAAACATGCTCAAAAATCCCTCTCAGCATCTCCCAATTCGCCTAGATATGAGATTCCTTTCGCTTCCTTTTTCTAAAATAAATTCTTATTCTCGATTTTAAATTGACAAATAATGCCAAATAATGAGTTCAATACCTGCTGAATAAAGTAAGGCAACTCTGCTCCGGCACAAAAATAAAACACGGCAAAGTAACCCCATCCCCTGGCTCACGACCACGCAAACTGCAGCTGTAAAACACAGACCACCGTATGCCGCTTCCTTTCAACCCCCCCGCCCCCATGCACTATTTTCATAAATGATACCAGTGTTTCAAGTGTAATTCACTAAGTACTAACAACCTGAGTTACTTCCTGGCTGACTTCGAATATTTATTAGAGTGTTTATTTCCAATTACTTTCTGGAGTTACAGCAGTTTCCTTCCATTTTAAAATTTTTAAAAATATACATATTTTCAAAGTTTGGGGGGCAGGGCAAAGAGATTTCTGCACAGCATAGTAACGCTAAGGCATGGTTTATGGTCACGTTATTTGTCTGCATTTGGCTTTTCCGGATGCCAGTACCTTCCCAGGTAACAATAAAGCTCAGCAGGAAAAAACAGACATGTTTTACTGTTATTTTCATGTCGCTAAGAACTGAAACAGGGCAGGCTCTTATAGAGTATTACAGTTTACTGCATTAATAATAGGATGGCCCACTGCTGTGACACATTCTGTACTTGAAATAAATATTAGTCACGATACTTGCGTTTTAAATCCATATATTTTAAAGCTGTGCTGTAACAATGACACGAGAGCCAGGGGTGACTTGCCAATAAGGCGTATTAAACATTTTGAAAAGAGCCTTCACTTCAGTTCAGTGTTCATTGGTATGTCGTACCATTTCTTGCTACGAATCCTGCAGCTGGCTTTTAAAAATAGTCAAATGTAATAAATACAGGTTTCTGAAAAGTTCACATTCCCAAGTCAGAATGTTATACTGACCTTCACTGCTGATTTAATTTATTTCATCATCTGATCTTTGCTGAAGATGCACTTTACTTTGAACTGAGGATATTTTTTACAACCAAATTTTCTAAACCTCGATTCAGTCCCAGCTCATCACTCCCTCCTATATATCCACGCCTTCGAGCAAGCTTTAGAGTGGAATTTATAAGCATGTAAGTACTTGACCTATATTTACCATATGCTAATTTCCTCCAGAAAGGAACTACGGGACACACCTTTTAAAACTGCAGCTAGCAAGTTGAGGCAGAAATGCCCATATTTCAAATCTGGAAACGCACGTGGGGTTCAATATGTATGGTTAACGCTGGCCCTGCTGGGAGCAGAAACAGGCCTGGGAAGCAGTCCTGTGATGGTAGCTTGGAGGGATTCTACTTGGCTCTTTTCCTGCAGAATGCACCACAGTCACGAGAATAAGGAAATCCTGGATTACACTTTGCCGAGAAAAGAGAAATGGTCAAATCTATAATCGTGTCTTTGATTCTCGACTTTTTTCCTTTAAAAACAAAAGACAGATCCTTGTCCGTGTTGGCGCAGAATTTCAGAAAAACACAATGGACAGAGAAAGAAAAAAATGTCTATCATCTCAAAAACGTGCTTACTGTTGCAGCAGCGTGTGGACGAACAACAGAAGCAGAGCCAGAAACGAGGGAGACACGCAAAGGGTTATTAGCAGGCGGTGGAGCCCAGAGGCCTTCCCAGGAAAGACCAAGTGAAAAGAACATCAAAGTTGGGATTGGACCTTCATGCTTGAGTTTGATCGTACTGTGAAACAATGGACTCTCTCAACAATTTAACGCTAATTAAAACAGAAATCCAATCCAGATATTCCCCAACCAGCAAATCCAAGCAGGTGACTGAAAAGAGGAAGCAGCAAACCAGGGCTGAGCCCCAAACCCTCTCTAGAAATGATCCTCTTCCCCTTGCCTGACAATTACCATTAAGAATGGTAACTGGAGGCCTGTCTATTCCAATTGTCAGTAAGCAGCTCTGTTGGGTTTTTCCAACATACTTCTCCAGTGAAGTTAAAATGTAAGAAAGACTTGATTCAGCTGCTTACCTATACACATTTCACTATTTTCTATGACTCCAAAGAAAACAGGCACACACAAAAAAACTGACCTTTTTTTTTTTTTTTTTAAAGTCAGTGTCAGCCATCGCTGTATCCACATGTAGAGCGCAGTGTTTTAAATGCAGAAGGACCCTGCCTGCAAGAGCAGATTTTCGTGCTTTCGTAAGGCTCCTCTGGAAGGAAATATTAACAAACTGGATTTTTAAATGTAGCCAAACTCTTCCTTGCTCGGTTTGCTGTGAAATGCGTGTGAGGCCCCTGACTCCTGACACTACTGAGGTTTTTACATTTCAGCATGGGTTACGTAAACAGTTGGACAGCATGGCATCAAAACAGACCCTGGGATTTGCCATTTCCCTGTATGACAAGGCACAGATGACAGGTATTTCCACGTCTACAGGTATGTGGGCAAGTGTGCTGTACACACCTCTGCGCCTATGGCACACAGGAACCACACAACACAAGGCACACTTACAGAGGCATGCAACCAGGATCACGTGTGCAGAGAATGGTCACCGCATCACTTATTCCATTATTAGAAAAATTTCTAGCAAGAAGGACTGTATCAAGTATCACTGCTCTTAAAGGGCTTCTGCATTCCCAAAGAACACTGGGTTGTTCTTGGGGTTTGTTTTTTTTTCCCCAAAAAGAAGTCTGCAAGAAAGAGTTCAAGAATTCTTTAAAATCCATGGCTGTATCAAAAAGCAAAGGCTCCACGGGAAAGATTATGATTATTCTATAGCAAGGAAGGCCCTGAACTACTTAGGATTTAACCTCTACTTGACCTAACTGATGTCATAACAATGGCGCTTAGTTTGTCTCAAGGACAAATGATCTCGCGAGGCTGTATACAATTCAAGGAGTGTTATCGCAACAGCAAACTGTTGTCCCCAAAATTATATTCATTGCTTTTCAAAATGTTATCAACTTAATAAATAAATACCTTCGCGGGTGAAAAATACAGTGGTGCTTTTTTTGTTTGTAAGGGCGTCCTCCACCAACCCTACTGATAAAACCTTTAAAAAAATTATCTCCTACTCTTCTGCCCAGTTACACCTTTTCATTAACTATATTAAATATATCAAACGTTCTAACTGATATTTACATTTCACAACCCTGATCTCTTAGGTCAGATTCTTTCCTTCAGTGTTCTTTTCCATCAGCAGCCTACTGTTCCCCTAAATCAATACTAAGTACTCTGAATCATTTAAAAAATGATTTCAACTGTTCCAGCACAGCACCGCAAACGTATTCACAAATACTTTCAACCTTTCTTGGCAAATCAATTTTGTCTTCGGTTATCTTAATTCTTAATATTCTCTAGCATTATCTATTTTTATTGCGGTTGTTCTTCTTGGGGGGGAAAAAAAAAAAACAGTAAAATATCTACATGGTCACGGATGTTTCAAGCCAGGAAACAGTCCCACCAGCAGGCAGCGCTGCCTGGCTTCCCTCCTGGTCAGGTAGCTCTTCGTGAGGCTCCACCTCATCCTCAAGAAAGTTCCAATCAAACGCTTTCCGCCCTTTGTCCATCGTGAACTTGAGCCTGGTGCTGGGGTAATTTACCATCTCCTTTTTATAGGCTTTTCCGAGAGGAACCAGAAAACAATAAGAGGCCGGCGTGGGTGCGGGCAGCCCAGGACGGAGGGGGCTAGGCCCACCCGGCCCCCGAGGTGTACAGGCGTTTCTCCTGCCCTTGGCTAAGTGGGGCTTGTCTTGTTAACGACCTACAATGATGAACGTCTTTTCAACCATAGTCTCGTGGAAGATTGTTCTAGACCTGGCCTCTCAGGGAACATATATCCACCCTTAGCTGGGTATAGGCACATTTAATCAGCAGCTAATAACTGTACAGGAGGGGCTGCTCCCCTTCATAAATCAATGTGCAAAATTGCTAATACACTAGTTATCGATTAGCACACCAACACTCATTTCGAGGCTATAGCTAAGAACTAACAAAGTGACAAGGGTAAAGTGTTATTTCTTTCACACGTAGACAGCTGGGCTGGAAAAATGATTCCAGCAGGCAGTAATTCTTAATTGACACCTGTCAAGATTATGGCGGCAGCCACAGCTGCTGCAGGAAAATTCGTCCCTCGCCCTGTTCATCTGTCAGCTTTAATACCCTTCCTATGCACATATTTTTTTCCTTTGCTCTAATCTACCTAAATTGTCCTGGCTTTTGTTTGAAACCTGGGTTTTGGTAGCAGTTAATCCCTTCCTAATATCAGCCCCGTCTACGATTCAACCATCTCGCACATCCTATGGAGAAAGTGAAGGTACCGGGGTTTGATGACAAAAATGAAAAAGGTAAGGGGAGTGGGGGACGGGAGGAACGCATGTACCCCCAAAACCCAACGACTGCCACTGGGCAGCACACCTCTTTCAATTTGCAGTGTATTTTTAAATTTTTATATTCTTCTGGGTCTTTCTTTTTACAACCATCGACCCGATATACATTGTCTTCCTGTGATATGTCGTTATTCTGCCATTACTCTCTGACTGCGAGCTACCACCTGAGAACCCTCCATCTCCTTAAGCCCCTTCCCTCCACGATCCCTGTAACAACATGCTGTAGTTGACACACCCATACAGGTAGCAACACAGATGCATAATATTTTGCATGAGACACAAATGTCTTGCATTATTGAAGTTGCAGTCCAGCAAGAGAGAACAGAGCCCAACAAAGACACACCCGCACGAGGATTCCATTCTCCAAAACAAGACGATCCAGGAGACAATTTAATGCCCCCCAAATACAAATAATCCTTATTTTCCTCTTTCTGCCCAGTAAGAAAACTGCGATAACAAATGCTTCCTTTGGTCTATAAAATAAAAACCAGAAGAAAGGAAAAAATGGGGGAGGGGGAGAGAAACTAGTTTTTAAGAAATCAGTTAAAAATCCCACGCAGTTTATTAAGTTTTTGTTTTCCTCGGAGGAAGTGGTGGTCGAAAGTGTTCTCTGAAAACGTGAATTCGCATCATCGATGATTATCTAGTTCTCGAGGTATTTTGTTTGCGACACTGTTCACCAGCCCCTGAGAACCAAGGAGCCTTGTGTTGGGTCCTGAGGCCTCAACCCCTTGCTCGGAGAGGGAGTGAGGTCCAGACCCTGCCTTCTCCTCGGCAGCCAGACTCTTGGCAAAGCCCTGCCCAGGACTCGACTCCACGGCGGAAGCTCGCCTGGTGTTACAGATGCACTGGGGGCGAACCTTCTGCGGATGGCGCTCCCTCCACATCATCAGGCGGCACAGAACCAGTTAACCTTTCCCCGGGCCTCCCCCACGGTGATGCTGGCGTTCAATGCACGGGCGGAACTGTGAACGGGGACTCAGCCCTAGGAACCGTGCCTTTCCAGAAGCACTCCAAGCCAACACCACCCAGACCTCAGGGGTCTCCCGTTGCCCCCGCCCCCGGCCCAGACCCCTCCCCCATTCTCCGCCCATGCAGTATGCTGTCGGGTGGGCACTGCCCAGGATGAAGGTCTCAGCCCCTCCTCTCCAGCTGCAACATGCTTCGAGACACATTAGCAAAAAATAGCTAACAAGGTCCGCACCCACCACGTGTACCCATCAAACGACCAGAGTGCGACAGAGTGATTTCTGAAGTAATACTTCTGAACGCAAACAACACCCAAACCTCTTATAGCGGAAGGAATTAGAAGTCTCAGGGAGAAAACCATCTTACGTTGAAATAGTTCTAGCTACTGAACTGTATGTGTACTATAGAAACTTTCTGAACTTGATTACACTTTCCAGCACATTACCATAAACTCTCTTAACTTTCCACCCAAATCCAACTGCACTTATATTTGAACTGGAACAGCTCCCCATGAATTCCTCTACACAGTAAACATAACCAGCCCCTCAATGGGAAATACACGACACCGTCGTTTTTTTTAAGAGTAATTTTGAAGTATACTACACAACTAGATGTTTTAAAATATATTATCATAATATTAACATAATCAGCAATGAAAGAAAATTATCCATTGTTTGCTAACAGGGATGCTAAAGAGATGCAGTGAGTAGAAAATAAGACATGCCTACCATTAAAAAAAAAAGATATTTCGGTCTTCATTCAAAACCGTCTCTTACTATTTTCATCATTCTGTGTGAATAAGTAATAATTAACAAAATTAAACTTAAATATTCAGAAACCATAAGCAGGTGGTGCCTAAATGTTTTCGTGAATGAATGAATGCGACTGACCAAACCTTCTCCCTATAGGCCCTCCCCCCATACGTGCGCGCGCGCACACACACACATACACACACACACGCACACACACTCTCCCAGCAGAACAGGGCAGCCTTAAGTAGTTGACAAAATACTAACAAAGGAACACATGTAAATACATGCTATGGCCCCTCCCCGTGGGATTACAACTTGTGCGTATGGGGTGAAAGGGCAGTGATTAGTCTGTACCGCCCAAGATAAATTGTTTATCCAGACACTACACGTTTCCACGGAATATTTCTTGTCAATCTCATTTATAAATAAAGTTTACCTCCGAAATCTACTGAGCTCATCGAATCCCCATTTTTGATATTTTGCAATGATAATTCTGCCAGAAGTTCATCGTTCAGTGTTTCATAGGAGGACCAGGGGCCATTTTAGGATCTAGCATTTTCCCTCCTCTGTGCAGCTGAGCTCCAACTGTGGACAATGAATCTGAAAATCCATTTCTCCAGCCTGACACAATTTGAGGTATTCGTGGCTGCAGCTTTTTCTTGAGACAAGTGTTTTTCTTCCTGTGTGTGTAAAGGTAAGCTTTGAGGCCCATCACTGCTGACGGGAGACAGTCCCCGTCTTGATGGAGACACAGCTCCCGGGGCTCACAGGTGTAATTCCCCCCCGGAAATCTTCTTACCTCCTCTGCTAGGCGTATTCACAGACCACATCGGAGTTACCGAGCCACGGCTCGAGGGGGCGCCCCGCCCACTAGCCACACACTTTGGTTACAGGTATTCCACACACCCCTGAAAATGCGGATTTTTACAAACTTTTTATTTCAGGCTGCTTCATCGA
>NC_081324.1:3882500-3992500 GCF_026419965.1 Kogia breviceps
GATTTCTTTCTCAGATACTGCTGGAGGCTGACCAGGACTCAGCAGGCGAGGTCAGCCCCAGGCCACCCAAATCCCTGGGGAGAGCGGGGCCCTTCCTGAGATGCATCTCTCTGTGACGGCGGCTCCACCAGAGGAACAGCTGTTGGCTTCCCAGCCCTTCCCTAAGAGCCGCTTCACTCAGAAGAAAGTGCTTCTCTATGGCAGAAGGGGTGAGCTGAGGGTCCCTCCACTGCCAACCTGACCTAGGCAAGGAAAAACACTTCCTAAAATTTCCAAGTCCAACTTTTCTCATAATAAAAGTGAGTTAACAGCCACATGAATTACGAGTTCCCCACTGTTATTTCAGATAAATGTTCACAGACTAATGATTTTCTAAGAATCGACATTTTTGTTGAAAGCCAGATGTATTCCATTCATAACATTACCAATAAGAGAGCCATCTCTTCAAGATTCAATAAAGTTTTCTCCTTCGTTGAATGGAGTACTTTCAGTACTAGGCTAGAGAACTAAATAGAAGTTTCTGAAACCAACTTTCTTTGTTTCCCATCAAGCATATGATGTGGGTCATATGAATGTGGCAAATCACGGTCTCACTACGTAGACATCAAGGCACAAAACTGGGCCAAATATAAGTTTGCTCATCACTGATCCATTTGTGGCCCCATTTTATTTTATTGATTCACTCAACAATATAATGAATATCTATGAATTTACCACTGAGCTTGAAAACTAGAACATTACCTTCCAGATTTTAATTTATCCCAACCTTACACCTCTAGCTAAGAATGATTATACTCTTACACTTTTTTCATTCTTACTTTATTTTCATCAACTCCAGCGGTTGGATCTGTTTAGACTTTTGGTTTTAATCACTTCCTCGGGGGCACAGATACCTACGACAAGCAGAGCACAGCAGATAAAGCTGTACTGAGATCTGACACCAGCTGAGGTAAGGGCCCCGACTCAGTGGCACCTGAGCACATCAGATTCAAACTGGAATTTCCACAGAAATTGAAATTAAGTCTCATCACTTGGGGATCAACAATATTATAAATGCTAAAGCTGCAAAAGTCAATGTCTTACTATACAAGTAAAAGAGCTCTATGTATAAAGAGATTCTGTTTAATCTGATGAGCAAGCCACAGCTTCTCTGAGATGCACAGAAGGTGCCCCACCACTGACATGGTCTTTGGGCCAGCCCCCCTTGCAGCTTCAGAAAGAGCACTTGGTTTTTACTGGTTTTACACAGCAGTGTTCCATGTAAGGTTTTTTTCCCTGTTTAATAGAAAGAGAAAACTCAAAAACTCACTGAGACTTTGAATATGTTCATATACTGCTATTACTATGAGTACTAATAAATAATAAGCATTGGGCTAGTTCTTTTGTTAAAAATTTTTCCTAATCTTCAAGATATGATTATCATTTAAGCAATATTTTTTTAGAAAAATGAAAAGGTATAAAATTTTAAAGATCTGATATCCAGCAATAAGACTTCCACTTTCTAGTTGCCAAAAATATATGGCATATCCATATTATGTAATTATAAATGTGAAATGAGAAAAAGACATTCTGAATATTATAATACACTGTGAGAATGAAAGGGGAAATTATTGTTTTAATTAACTTGAAAGAAAATTTGGGTATAATTTAAATAAAAACTTCATTATATATATGTTCTGCTGATCTGCTGTTTCCCATAATCCTTTTTTCCACCAGATTAGCATGAAAAAGGAGACACAGATATTGTCTAGACCTTAGCAACTAAAATTTTCTTTACTATGTTTTTATCTAAAAGTAAGTACTTTTTAAATTATAAAATGCTGTATTTATATATAGTATGATTTCTGTTTTGTACTTCTATAACTATAAATTCATGTCCATGTCACCATAACCCTGAAAAATGAGAATATGTGTCCTGGGCCTCCCAGGAGAAGGTGATAAAGCCCCAGTGACTCAGGAAGAATGCACTTGAGGTTGACTCCGTTAAGAGACAGGACCATAGACAGTTACATACAACTACACTAGTTTGCACTGCCTTTTTAGAAATGTGACTATAAATCATATGTTAGACCAGCTAAGAAAAAGTCCATTCGGAAAAAGAAAAATTTCAATGAGGACTTTAATATCTTAAATCTATCAACATTCACGGAATGTCAGTCACCTTTGGAAAAGCTGAGAGAGAGAAGGAAAGCTGCCAACCACACCCTCAAGGAATTATCTAGTGTGGACCCAGGGCATACATCCACTGTGTTTTAAACAAAAAAAGAGAAGCCAAATAGAATGTGCTAAGTTGTACATCAGTCTTCTTGGTACTAAGAAGCGATTACATAGAATGGAAATCCAGGGAAGGATTTTCACAGTAAGACAAAACCTGGGCCTTGAAATTGCAGCTGACACAGGCCTAGAAGACCTGCAGACATGGTTTTCAGTGGACACTGAGTGGAAACAGTAAAAAATAGTATGCTGAGATAGCTTTCCTGTCATCCTGACCCAATTTCTGTATCATACTTACTGCACCACACTATGTCTAGGGAATCACTTTCTATAAAAAAAGCAAGAACTGTATTACGTTAAAACTCAGTGGAGGGACTTCCCTGGTGGCGCAGTGGTTAAGAATCTGCCTGCCAATGCAGGGGACACGGGTTCGATCCCTGGTCTGGGAAGATCCCGCAACTAAGTCCATGTGCCACAACTACTGAAGCCCGCACACCTACAGCCCGTGCTCCGCAACAAGAGAAGCCACCGCAATGAGAAGCTTGTGCACCGCAACAAAGAGTAGCCCCCGCTCGCCGCAAGTAGAGAAAGCCCGCGCGCAGCAGCAAAGACCCAACGCAGCCAAAAATAAAATAAATAAAAAATTTTGTAAAAAAGATTTAAAAACTCAATGGAAATGATTACTTCACTGAAAAGCAGATCTCTATATTGACATCATATGCTAGAAACAGTTCTAAATAGAATTAGGTTTGACTCAAATGAAACTGCCAATATTTGATGGTTTTTAACCTAAGTGTTGATTTCATATGATTCAACCTTAGGAGGTGCTAATACCTTAGAACGTATCAAATGACATCAGGATTCTTTTGAAAGGGAACGAAGGACCTGCTGCAGCAGAAGACAGTCACTCTGTGGAACATCAGGACTACTGTAAGATCGACCCGTCTCTTACGGAACATCAATGTCTGCTTGTTTTCTCCGAGTACGGGGGTGAGAGCAGCACAGGATTAGTGGAGAAGCCCTTTGTTTGAAGCTCACAGTGGATTATTCAAGTGACCCAAGGACCAAGAACTGGGGGTGGGAGGAGGTATCTTAGAGCATAACCTGTGTAAACCCTTGAATTTTCCTATCAGAGTTCTGTGGCATAATGAAATGTAAACATCTTGGTTTTCATCTGTTAAAATGGATCATCATATTGCCTTGATCCAACTTTACAAAAATTACTTCACAAAGGTTGTAAGTTTCCTGAAAATTCCTCAGGAAAAATTTTAAACTTGCACTTTTATAAGCAACTACCAAGACATCATGAATATAAAGAACATCTCACAAGAAGTCAGTACTGTATAATGAAACTGTATGAAAGTTGGTAATTAAGCCTAATTGAAGGCTGCAGTGAACATATAGGTCTTTGTTCTCTTTAATTCTGGCACTGATGGGGAATTAAGGATAAGAGCTTAAGGCATATTTTAATCAGAGTCCAGATGCATAAGCCCCAGTGTTCTAAAAGCAATTTAAGTGAAATAAAAGAAGAGAATTGCCAAAAATATTCTAGATGCCTGCCAAGGGAAAACACCTATATTCTGAACATTTCACATATCTGATTGATCATTTTGGGGATCACTTATTCACTGACTTCAAAAAGAGTTAAACGGCAGATGTTCTTATATCCAAGATCTGATTGAACTCCTAAATGGTAGCAGAAAAAAAAAACAACCCTTAAAAAATTTACTTCTGACATTAAACAACAATGTATTATCACATGCAAAAGCAATTAGAACATTCATACTAGAAAAGGTATAGTTCACTATCTCCACAGAATTCACTTTTATTTCTATATGAGGAGGCAATAGAACACAATAGATGTCATTTTAATAAAGATTATCAGTACTAAACCATACATTTCTGGTCTCATAACTCAATGAGCTAGTACTAGATTACATCATTATAACGTATACAGTATCATTACAGCCTTTTGGGTTTCCACTTTGGGAGATGGAGAGAGAAATATATATAGTTTATTCACCAAGGTTCCATAGGAATATGATGAAAAAAGCAAAATCATTTAGAGATGGAACACACAAGGGAGAAACTCATAGAAGACAGGGGCCTCATACTGAAGCTTGAAATAAAATAATGATTTGGAATGGTAACCAGGAAAGATGGAATGTAGTAGGAGTGTAACAAGGAATAGGAAGAACAAAAGTATAGAGAAAGGAAGAAATACGTTATGGAGTTGGGAACAGAATGTGTTTAACAAAATACAGGCAGACCTCGGAGACACTGCAGGTTCAGTTCCCAACCACCACACTAAAGCCAAGTATCACAGTAAAGCCAGTCGCATGAATTTTTCGGTTTTCCAGTGCATATAAAAGTTACATTTGCACTATATTGTAGTCTGTTAAGTGTGCAATAGCATAATGTCTTAAAAAACAATATTCATACCTTAGTTAAGAATACTTTATTGCTAAAAAATGCTAACCATCATCTGAGGCTTCAGGGTCATAGTAAGAGCATCGAAGATCACTGATCAGAGGTCGCCATAACGAATATAATAATAATAAAAAGTTTGAAATCTTGTGAGAATTACCAAAATGTGACAAGGAGACGGAAAGTGAGCAAACGCTGCTGGAAAAATGGCGCCGACAGACCTGCTTGATGCAGGGTTGCCACAAACCTCCCATTTGTAAAAAGTACAATATTTGCAAAGCACAATAAAACAAGGTCTGCCTGTAAAACCAATGCCTAAACGGCTTATTTGCAGACAAGCTCCGCAACTGAATCGGGCAAGGTGACCAGCACTGAGGCAGACAGGGAGCAGGCGAGGCAGGGAGAGCGGGTGAGGGTGTCCAGGAAATGTCGCTGTGACCGGCTAATCCACTTGCCCACACTGTCCCGGGGCTGAACTCCACACTGACGGCTTGCTGGCTTCCTCTTCTGTACAGAGTAAGAGGTCAGCGCTGGCACAGCATTCAAGGCTCTTTCCAGCCGGATTCCGGCTCAGTTGCCCAGGCCCACCCTCACCCGTCCCATGATCCCGCCAAAGGAAACACTCCCACCGGTGACCGTTTCCTAAACAGCGCACGGCTGGGGTCTTAGCTCTTCATCTTCCCCTCTGCCCTCCCCCAGCCCCGGGGCGCACTGCAGCAGGACTCACCAAGCTCGCGCACGCCTCACTGGAGGCCTGACTGTGCTCTCTGCTGGGAGGGCTCCGAATCTACGCTTCACTTAAAATGCACCCCTTCAGAAAGGTCCTTCCTGACCACTCATCCTAAAGCAACACCCGGCCCAGACACTCTCTGGAATAGCACCCTATTGTGTTTTTCTCAGCGCCTCCTAATAAAATCCTCCTTTTCCTGTATGTGCATATTATCGCTCTACCCTTAGCCTCACTCCACCAACCCTAAATTGAAGGGGCATGAGAACAGAGGGTGTATCATCTTCAAACACGACATGACATTTCAATTTTGGAACACAGCAGTAATTGTAAATAGCAGATGTAGTGAATGTTTATTGGGAGAATAAATTAATGAATAAATTAGATGTCTTCATTAGCATCCCCCATAATACCTCTTAAGCAAGATTAATTGTTCCCGCTTCTAAAACTTTCTTTTGTATCATTGTGTAGCTTTTCTTTCCACATATTATGGATAACTGCATAACCTACAATATCTTTGAAAGAACAAGAATCATACAATATCCATGTCTATTTAAATGCCCAGGGATAAAACACACAGAGATGAACGCTCAATACAATACTAGCTTAAAATTAAAAAACGAATCTTAGAAAACAAAGAAAACAATCTTACATTTCTGTCACACACACATACTTCTAACACTTAGACTTCCCCTACTGCTAACATGAAAATCTCCCCTAGAGTAGTAAACATGGAATTTTATCACACAGCTGTGATGTACTAAGAGCAGCAGTTACTTTTGACAGAGCAGAGAGCAAGGACCCTGCTATAAAAGTTAAGCAACCCTCCCTTCTTTGGCAGGGGAGTACACACCATGTCTGCTCAGCACACTTTAGGAGCAAGCATTCCTCAAAATAAGATAATCTCGAAAAATAAAAAGCACCATTAAAGTGCACTAAATTTTCGTACAACAGGGCAAGGACAATTAAAAAAAAGGTCTCATAACAGGGCTGCATGCTGCTCGACACAATGCCCCCAAACCACAGGGCTGGAGACACGTGTCCTCCCAGACAAATACTGACCCTATTCCACAAAAATTCTCATTGCAAAACTTCCCTTGAATTCTGTGAGCTTTGATTTATGTGAGGTTGTTAAAATATACCACTCACATAAAATGGGAATTTCCCATAAGGGAAAAAGAGATGAAACTAGAAATAACAGTAGTAAATAAAATGCATTCCATGAAGTCCATCCTGATTTCTAGAGATGAATTACAATGTTGGCACTGAGCTTCCCAGCGTAAACATGAAGAAGAAAACTCAATTATACACACGATTTGCTAGTACTTAAGACCAAAATGACAAGTTGTTTCAGAAAGGCACAACTTTTCCTGGAAGAGAGACCAGAAAGACACTGCTCCCCGCCCCCAGGATCTCACCAGGAAAATACGACATGTGTCCAGGAGCTGCGCCCCTGAGCACGATCTTTACAATAAAGACACACGTTTTATAAGGTTACTTCTTAAAACATTCTGAAATTTAAGTCATTATCATAAAAACTAAGTACAAAATCAGTCAAAATGTTATTGGAGGAAGAAAATAAAACCAATGGGGGCAAAGGAAAGCAGCTCTCTAGGGATGGGACTGATTGAAGGGTAAAACTGAAAGCACATTGAGAAATGAGTAGAAAGAATATTTATTCAGAACAGCGAACTAAATTATAGGACAAATATACAGAATCCAGATATTCCACATAGCTTTGCACTACGCAACTGAAGTAGGAGTAGGGCTACCATTGCTTCATGGAAACTGAGGGCCCCAATTAAGTTATGAGCATGAAAAGCGGGCTTTCTATCCCCTCAGAGATGAGTCATGAGAACCATTTGTAACTAGGTCCAAACACCTCCCCAAAAAGTAAGTTGGAAACTTCAACAAACAAATGAGGAGCTGAGATCCCGATATTCTCGCCAGTGATGCTAACTTTTGCTAACTTTCACCTGGAAAATTTATAAAGTAAGAATTAGAATATACCCATTTCAGTAAGAAAACATTTGTCATAAAGCAACCATAGAACATCCTAATTATCCATTTAATTTAGAAATACTACCCAAATGCTAACAAGATAACTTCAGTGGAAAATATATACTCTCTCCTTATGTACCTTAATAAGTGGTCAGATTAAGTCAGTAAAATATAGAAGTGAGTTTTCTAAAAATAACAACCTTGGCTTTACATGAGTGATGTGACTTCTATCTATCATTCCACATAGAAATAATTATTTAGCAGGGCTGTCTATTCAATCCAACTTCCTTATAATAAAATGATGTCAAATGATCATAGGATATTATTTACATACTAGATGCTGTCTACAGATGGAGAAATGGGAGAAGATAGAGGAAAGGGAGTCCTAAGCTCATGCGAAAGCAACAGTAAGTCACTGAAATAGAACAACCTCCCACTCATTAAAATAAGCAATCTGAGATAGAATGAATTGAAATGTTTTTCCTCCATTTTGGCTCAAAAGAGTTACTTCTTATATAAATATTTTTTAAAGTAGAAAGGAGCCCATAGACACTTTATTTTTCCAAAATTGGGCTTCATTAAAGAAAAAAGAAATCACTAGCCATTGATTAAGGGAAGAACTGAGAGGGGAAACCGGTAAGTAGCAGTCACGGGAGAGCAGACCTGAGCCCGAAAACACAACGTAACTGACAAGTGTTATAAAGAACACTCTTCACAGATGAGAAGGACACTCTCAACACGGAATGAAATATCTCAATGCATCCATGAGAATAAGCTACCTGTTTCAATGATAAAATAGAAAACAGAACTTACCTTACAGAAATTCACATGGAACAAATATTAAGGAAAATGGTTGATCCTAATAAAATAAAATATAAGCAATAACAACAACTTAGCCAAAAGGCAAGTTACTTATTTAAAATGGACAACGAAGTGACAACAGCAGGAGCTGATCTCACATTATGAACATAATCTCTTCTAATAGGAAAAATTTGAGTCTACCTAAATATATGTAATTCAGAGTTTTTATATAATTCAGAGTTTTAAAAAATGTATTATTCTCTCAATTAAAAGTAACCTAAGTTTCTAATGAACCCAAAGTATCACTGGCAAAGCTTCAATAACAACTGTGCATGTACATGTACATTCCTTTTCCCAGGAATGTTTGGGTTTCGGATGACATTCTCATGCTTCAGTATGTATATGTGTAGCTGATTCACTTTGTTATAAAGCAGAAACTAACACACCATTGTAAAGTAACTATACTCCAATAAAGATGTGAAAGAAAGGAAGGAAGGAAGGAAGGAAGGAAGGAAGGAAGGAAGGAAGGAAGGAAGGAAGGAAGGAAGGAAGGAAGGAAGGAAGGAAGAAAGAAAGAAAAAGGGTGAGGCTTACATCTAAACTGAAAGACAGAAAACAATGATGATGCCTTCATACAATTTTTACCATATAAATAAAAAAGTTCTTGAGAAAGGAGATGAGATAGACTCCAAAAGACTTACACAACATCCTGTCCTATAGCAGTGGCTCATAACAAATTAGAACCACTATCAGGGTTGCCAGTATTTCTGTCCCACACTCAGACTACATAATATCTGGTATATGCAAAAATGAGGGGAAAAGATTTTATTATCAATAAGCTCAAAGATACTGTTAAAAGTAAGATGCTCAATCACAAGTTACAAACGTCTGATAAAGGAGAGAAGCCAACAAAAATATCAGGGCTCAGGAATCTGAAGGAGGCCCGGGGGAAACGCATTCACTTGAACAAAATCACTGGCCAGCCCTGAGCCTGGCCCCCGGGGCCTGAAGATACCCCACAGCTAGGGTGACAATAAGGCAGAGTCTGAGACTAAGAATATTCACAGACTCCTGCAAAAACGGCGTCACTGAAAAAATACTACGGTTTTAATCTGGATATTCATTAATAAATTGAAAAACTACGTACATTCTTTAGCTCTTAGATTCTCACATATACACATCCAACTTAAAATCCTTTACTGGTAAAACTGGTTTGGGGAGCACATCAGCCTTCTATAGATACTGCCAGTGTAGACATTTCCTGATGCTGTCCCAGACACCACAAAAGCAATGTATCAGATCAGAAATTCTGAGTGAATCGTTTCCCCCTCCTCCTGTTTACGCAGTCATTCAAAGCCCAGCTGATTTCCAAGCACTGAACTACAAATGCTATCTCTTTCTATTGTAATATGCACCTGGCTTTCACATAAGATATACTTATTATGGCTGTTTCAATTGTGATAATTGTGGATAAGCTCGTTTTCTAGATTTCTATTAGAGATTTCAGAGAGTCAGAAAGCTACTTTGGCTAACTATATTATAAAGAGAATTACTTACTTTAAAATAAGGAACACTTTAGAATGAATTTGCAAATTAACTGGAGTTTATCATTTTGGAATGTGAACTGAATGTGGCTATATTTAGTTGTTTATATCTAAGTGTACAAGACTTCCAATATATAGTAATATACTACCTTAAAATAAGTTCATGCAAATTTAGGGACAAAAAAGTAAGTTCTTACACAGCCATCACTTCAGGTGTTCAAAGAGTCAAAAAATATATATTTGAAATTATCTACTTTTCTGTTGCTAATGACAGTCATGCTGACAAAATTCATTAGCTCATCAAACTATAGTGCAAGAATATGATTTATTTGTAATAAATTGTCATTTTTGCATATATCAGTCAAAGTACAAGGCCTAAATACTTGCAAACAAAATGCATTATTAATTTAATTGTCACAGCCTATTTAGCTGATTTCTATTACTATTTGCTATAATATGCAATGCATAAGAGGGGAGAATCAAATTCAAAACATGAAAAGAATAAACTGATTATATTGTCCTAGAGAAATTAAAATATAGCAAGCTTGCAAAACTATGGCCAAGGCATTAATGTTTTAAGTAGGTAAGAAAAAAATGTTTAACTTAATTTAGAGAACAGTTACGCCCAAAGTGACGGTGGAACATGCTGATAAAGAGCTTCTTTGTTCCCTAAGACTGTTAAAAGGCATCAATTCCCTCTCCAAGGAATGGAGGAAGGTGGACTGGAAGGAAGGAGCCTTTTGGTATTTACTGTGCTAGATTTTGCTACTTAAATCGTAGCCTTCTCCAGCTATGGACATCTATTGGAAAATTATGCTGCGGCTGAGGCGCTGGCATTCCAACTCAGTATTTCTATCAGGAAGAGGGAATGCCCTATCTATAATCAGGTATCATAAACAAGAGGTCCTCTGAAACACAGAATTTTTGGTAGGAAAAACAATTCAATCTAATGTTGAATGTAGATCAACTCTGCACTCGGACTACTTAGAAGGTAATAACCCAGAAGATGAGGAATACTTTCCCATTTGAGACTCATCTCCTGATTTGAGGACAAAAATCATGTAAAAGTTGGAGAAAAAGCTTACCATACCTCAAAGGGGGAAAAAGACATGCAATCTTTCTCTTGCCTCTTTTTAGCCTCTCTTTTTGTATTAGGGACTGAAATGAGTGAACAACAACAGAGAGTTATCCTGGAATGCACAGGAAAAGGTAAATGGAAAAACCTAAGAGTACAACTGGAATTTTCAAACTCCTAGCACCATATATAGGAGGTATCTACTGTTTTTAAGGTGCTTGGAGGATAAATATATGTATAAGATGTTGAATTTTTCATTAATATGAAACCTTATGAACAGACATACTCAAATTTTTAACATTCCTAAATAAAAAGCAAAAATGATACATTTGAGTTCAAAATGTATAAGAGTTATATAGTAGGGAAATATTTTTTTTTTTACTAATTATCTGATCTAGATTGTTTTCATTCAAATTTATTGTGTGAATCAAACACCCTAAGTACGTATATGTAAAGATTTCAACGTGAGATAATATAATCAGTACACAGAAGAGCACCAGAATTAGAAAAATAACAATTCTAACACTTATTAATGATGAGATATTGAAGAAATTGTTGTATATTCCTGAATCTGTCTTTAGTTCTATAATAGAATAATAACGCACCACTGATAATGTCATATAATGATTAATGAGATAATGCAAATGAAAGCAACAAGAACACAATAACTACAAATGTTTTGTTCCTTAAATACTTACAAAACATAACTTTGACAGGTTCCAAATTACAATTTAAATAATACAAAATCTTTTGAATTCCAAGAATAATGCATTCAGGATCTGTTCAACACATAAATTTTGTCTCAAGTTAAATATAATGTTACAAAGAAAAGTATGAGAAACCAAAAGGCAGATAGTAGGCATATGTAACATTCTAATATTCTGACACAGTGGTCATGTCCAAACTAAAATGCTAAAGAAAACAATATGCCACCAATAGAAAAGTCAAGTTAAATTCCTTGTAAACATAGAACATATTGATGACTATTTTAAATTTATTAAACATTTACAAACACAGCAGAAGAAGCCCTAGGCTACAGAGTGATAGAACAAATTGCATCATGACTGACATTTTCAAATAGTATTTAAAACAAAAGTTTCTAGGAGTGTCTGCAGAATTTCAGATACCATCTTGGAGGATTTGGGGAAAGCTGAAAACCTACCAGGTCTTTGAAGGAGGTGAGAGTGCTTGCACTAGTGCTGAGGGAGCTGCGCATTTTAAAGATTTAGAGTTTCAGAAGTAGCCAGGCTCACCTGGTAGCTGACACTGCTGTATTTCAGTTCACCTAATATAATTAAGTCTATGTGATGAAGCTAATTATGATACAGTAGCAAGAAAAAAGAAAACCTGGCAGTTGATGACACAGTAATTGTAGTGTTATTTTTCATGACATGGCAACTGTAGTATTATTTGGGGGATGACACAAGATGTATTTCTTTTTTAACATCAGCAATGTTTAATTCCACAGTAAGAATTCAAAAAATGTTATTTTAAAACCTCAAAATAAAAATACACAAAGTTCAAATGAAAATAGACAGTTTGGTTTTACATATTTATTTTAGCTCATTCTGATGCATTTGCAGAGGTCAATTCCCTCTAATTTAACTCTTCTACTGTTTCAAGGTTGTTTCACAAATTCACAAATTCAAATCCCTCAAATCTTTTCAAATATTCTTAGATTGAATTTTCTACAATTAAAATGCAACATTAAATCCTTATTGGAAAAGACGCAGATGTAGAGAATGGACTTGAGGACACAGGGAGGGGAAAGGGTAAGCTGGGACGAAGTGAGAGAGTGGCGTGGACATATATACACTACTGAATGTAAAACAGATAGCTAGTGGGAAGCAGCCGCATAGCACAGGGAGATCAGCTCGGGGCTTTGTGACCACCTAGAGGGGTGGGATAGGGAAGGTGGTGGGGAGAGCCAAGAGGGAGGGGATATGGGGATATATGTATACATATAGCTGATTCACTTTGTTATACAGCAGAAACTAAAACACCATTGTAAAGCAATTATACTCCAATAAAGATGTTAAAAAAAATTCTTATGGGAGAATGGCATAAAATATGATATTCAACAACAGAGTACCACTCATGTAAAACATGACAAACTGACTTGATAAAGTTCTAGGAGTCACCCCACTAAACAAAATCTAAAATGAAAACATAATTATATTAGTTAAATTTTTTTTAAATGGATGAAAATTACCTTTCTTTTGGTGTGCCAACTCCATGTTTTCCCAGTAGATGAGTATTTAGGTGTTTCTTCATTACAAAAGCAACCCTAAAAGAAAAAAAAAAAGTTATTATTGAACTAAAACTTAACTCTCTGCTAGAAATACATACTAAATTTTTAAAAAATAGACATGGATTTTATATATATATATATATATGTAACATGAAAATATATATATATTTGTAACATGAAAATGCACATTACAATGGCACTAAATTCTAAGCAGAAAGCTTGCATACAGATTAATATACTGCAATACCTGAAAACCAGAAGAAATAACTGCATTTAAATTCACTGGTTCATTTTCTCACTTGAGTAGACAAAGAGGGACCAAACCAGTGATTTTAGTTCTTCAGTCACTGTCTTCACTGTCAGTTAGTAAGAAAGATAAAGCAACACCTCAGTATCACATTCCCTGCCCCTTAGTTGATCCCACACTCAATCATGAAATGAGTTTGAGAAAATGTCATTTTATTAAACATTTAAGGGACTGTAAAAGAGAAAATGAATAGCCTTCATGAAGCTTCCTTAAAAACATGGTAATTATTTGGAGAGGTTTTTAAAAATGATATAAATGTTTACCGTGTCTGCAATACAAGCAAAAAAAAAAAAAAAGTACTTAAGTGCCCAGAAAGTATCAATAACTAAAACAAGCAAAAAGTACTACCTGACACGCTACCTTATTTTACACACAAATCAGACCACTTAATTCAATTTTGTTGACGTAGATATGAAATGGACAGGAATCAGCAGCCAGTGCATAGTGCACCATTCTTCGGCATATACATAGTACAACACAATTTAATTATGTCGTGTGAGTATTTAAAACAATTTAGATCTCATTCAGAAGCATCAGACTAAAATGGCTCTCTTGATAAGCAAAAAAAATAAAAATTTACTGTTGTAACTTTCAGTGTAAAAGGGCTTGCAAACATTTTTGTTAATTACGTATTACAGCTGTCCTTCATAAAGTTAATTACTAATAGCTGAAAGGCAACAGAATCTATTTGCATATGTACATGAAAGGCATGACATATGCAAAAATATGATTTTAATTAGCATTCTAGGATATGAAGGGCTACAAATCAAACTGGCATGTTATAAGATTCTTAACATTAAACACAGAATTCATCTGGACATGTTTGCACAAACAGCCAACACAAGACTATAAAGTACTATGGCCTTATGGAAGAGACGTGTGTCAAAAGCCAAGACCAAAATGTGAATGCTCCTTTTCATGTCTGGTCTATTTTGGTTATTTTCATATAATATTAGGGAACCTCAGTTTTGAGGCTAAAATAATATGTTTGTATTTTTTTCATGACTGAGTCCATTATTCAAGTAATGCATTTGTATAACATTAAAAATAACATTCATTCTTTTCTCTACACTGAGTAACAACTATGGACAACACATGCTTTACAACATAAATAACCAATCACACCACCAATCCATAAAATGAAAAAATGATTATTACATACAAAGAATCAAACTGTGATGATATTAAGTGCTTAGCAAAAATTACAGTATAAGATATTCTATATTTGTTTCTGTTTGGTTTGAACAAAATAAATAATATTTTTCATTTCCTTAAAAAAGAATACAGCAATAACAACAGTCCATTTAAGTCATAACTTCCCTACTTTCCTCTATTTTCCTATAGTTAAAAAAAAACATAAAGCTAATAGCAAAGAGCAAAGGTTAAGAACCCAGAGTCGCAAAGCACAGCTTACTTATATGACCAAGTATAATTTAAGAGATCTGAGCTTAGAAACCACAGTGTAGTTTTTAAAAGACAAAAATTTTGTTAATTAAAATGTTTCAGGTTTAAGAAGTAAAACAAAAATATTACACTGCACAGGGGAACAAACTAAAGTACACAGAAAAGGAAAGCTTATTTTTATAATTTAACATTCTGACATAATCTGCTGAATGTCTATAATACTAAATTATCTAGAGGAATAACAATTTTTTATCATTATGGGGAAGAATTTACAATACTAAAACACAGCTCAATTGTAGTCAAATGCTAAATATTTATTCATCCAAAACCTGACATAAAGTAGCTACAAATTCTTTTAATTTGGTCTAACTAAAGTATGTGTAGTGTAAAAGTCTCAACATCATCCGCAGTGAAACAATATAAGCCAAGCATGACCGACTAAAATAAACGTACCAACCTCCATGGATAATAACATTGCCAGTAATTTGTATTTACTGCACGGAGCCCATCCTTCACTGCCATCATAAGAGTATTAATATTTTAGCATAATGGTTGTTTTGGAAAGCTTATAATCTAGATACCACCAGAAATAAAACAAAAATGATCCTGAACCTGAAAAGCTATACAACTGAAATGCTCCCAATGAGCACACGTGACTTAACACTTTGATTGTTTCCATGCATTCACCAGTGACTATGTACCAGCCATGGGCAGGTTCTGCATGTAGGATGCAAAATCAGACAGTTAAAGTCACGTCTTCACGGAGCTTCCCTTCTATAACCTGTGGCTTCTCATCAGGACGGAGCAGCAGCACTCAGCCTGCCACGCTCCCGCATGGACTCCGCTAATCATGTGTGCACAAGCTAACGCGTGTGCTAAAAGCAGGACCTACCCTAGACAGGAACGGTCTAAGCAACCCCGGTACGCAGGTCAGCTAACAAAGAGAAGTCCCTGACTCGGAAAACATAAAACCTAGTGAGGGAAGCAGATGACAAGAACAAAAGCTACAATACAGAGCATCTTAAAGAGTGAAAAGTGGTGGGAGAAAAAACAAAATAGAGAAGGAAGAGCTGACATCTCAGCAGGGGGTCAGCATCTGACATTCGGGTGGCTTGGGACTGTGGTGCCGAGCTGCGTACTCCACCAAGCAAGGGACAGCAGGCCACAGAAGGAAGGGCAGCCGCGGAGACCTGGGGCAGGAGCCCGTGGGGCTGCCCGCAGCGAAATGCAGAGCAGCGGAGGGATGAGGTGGGGGCCGGGCACTGGCGGAGGTACCAAGCTCGTAGGCCATACAGCCCGGGCTGGCACCGAGTGAGAAGGAAAGCGTCACAGGCGTCTGAATAGGGGACAGATGTGCGGGACTCGCAGTTTAATAGCGTCCTCTAGCTGTTCTGTTTAGCACAGACTGCGGGGGGCAGGGGAAGGGGGTGGTGTGGGGACACAAAGAGAGGCAGGAACTAACTGGCTCTTGCAATAATCCAGGAAGAGGTGATGGTGGTTTGGACCAAGGGCTAGCAGTAGAGAAGAGAACTGGTCAAATTCCAGAGACATACTGTGATTAGAACCAAAAATTTCCCTAGGGACTGCACATGGAGTCTGGAAGAGAGGAATCAAAGACAACATCAAAGATTTTGGCCTGGGAAAAGCTGAGTTGGTCTGAAGGAGAACATCCTTTTAGGACATGTTCAATGAGGAAGCCCACTGACATCCAAGACGGGTCTCTAACAGGAGGCTGAATCTACTGGTCTTGAGTTCAAGGGCAAGATTCAGGCTAGAAATATATACTCCGAAGCTATCCATCTGGCCAGTGCCTGACAATCTAAAGGAACATCTTGAAATAAAAAAAAGTAGTGCTGTTTAAAGTATGATTGATTTCCAAGTATCTATAACTGACTGAAATAGCATCATCTGAAATTGTTTTTGGTGTCAAAAGAACAGCACATCAGTAGCATTTGCAAACGAGCTACAGATTTCTACTTTTTAGTACAAAAATTTCAGATTTGAACTCCTAACTTTAAAATAATTTTTCGTACACTATATGGAGCTAGAATACAAATCTCTTCCTTTAGCCCCTCAGATTTTCTCACTGCAGAATTATTTCACTTGTGCGTCACGAAAGATTACCTGACTTACCTATGAAAGCGAATACAATACAAAACCACAACTACGGAGGACGGAACGTGCAAAGCAGGAGCCACCCAGAGCCACAGCACCCCGGCACTCCCGCCTCACACCGTGCAAGGCAGGGCGCTCAACTCAGGGGCCAAAAGTCAGGTGTGCACAGCTGTGTTTCTCCTGAACTCAAGGCAAGAGAAGCAGAAGCAGGGACAGCAGCTTCCCTGAATTTCTGTTTTGTTGTTTGTTTCCCTCATCTGTCAAATAAGGTCCATGCTCCTGAAAGACAGGCCAATAGATACAATATCCACCTCCTCAAAAATTTCTGATGGTCAGGTCCATGTAGGCACTATAGGTTACAGGAAAGAAAGTGCATTTGCTGTTAGGAAGTTAAAATCTAAACACAATAAGTTAAAAGAAAATTTCTAAGCGCTCATCACTATCTATGCCGCGTGCACAGTCACTTATCCTTTTAGTCTTAATGAGGGATCTGCAGTAATGCACCCAGTTCTCCCAGCTGGTCCCCCTCTACGCCAGTGCCACACACCTCCCAAACAGCTTGTCAGAGCACAGGGGCTACACAGTGAAAGGCTGAGTGAACCAGACAAGAATCTAATTGACAGTTTTTCATCACTGCTGAAGAAGCAGAAACTTTTAAAAAACAACAACAGCAAGCTGCAAGGTTAGCAGGCCAAGACTACCTGAGGAACACAAGAAACAAAGGCCTCGCAAGCAGGGCGAGCAGACACTTGTGGTCATGCTCCTGGTCCAGGCTGGTTAACTCCTCAGGTTGGGTGGGCCACGCAGCATTTCCCCCCCCTGGCAGCACTTCAAGTACAAGTGAGAACAGGTGACTCCTGTCAGCGCTCTGCCATTTACGGCTCCTGTAACTCTGGGAATTTTAGGAACACTCTCCGAGTAGCCGTTTCCTCAGGTGAAACATGAGAAAAGCAATACTTCATAGGAGTTTCGTGAGAGTTAAATAAAACAACATAAACACAATGTGGCATGAGGAGCAGATAAAGACTCCTTAATAAATAATAGCTAATATCAGTACTGCCATTTTTAGCATAGTGTCTGTGACACAGTTACATCTAGAAAAAGAACAGTTTAAGGATTTCAACTCTGAAAGCCTCTATTCCTTTGAGCCAGTTCAGATAGCATCTTAACTGATACGCATAACAACTTAAATGAAATTTCAGAAGATGCAGCAAGACTACCTAGAAAATCAAGATGCCAAGATCTGACAAATCTACCACGTCAAACAACAGTGCCTACCTATGTGAAAGCCACTGAGCTGAGATGTAGATTAGATACCCATTTCTGTTTACACCAATCCCCAAGAAGGGGGCTGGGGGCCAAGAACGAATAACACACTCCAAAACTGAGCAACAGCAACAAGCAAAGAATACTGGACCATCACACACATCCAAATGTCCAACAACCCAAGGTTCTGTTTTGTCCCTCTTTATAGTAGTTTTGTCTTTTTTTTTTTTTTTTTTTTTTTTTTTTTTTTTCGGTACGCGGGCCTCTCACTGCTGTGGTCTCTCTTGTTGCAGAGCACAGGCTCCGGACGCGCAGGCCCAGTGGCCATGTGGGATCCTCCCGGACCGGGGCACGAACCCGCGTCCCCTGCATCGGCAGGCGGATTCTAACCACTGCACCACCAGGGAAGTCCCTATAGTTTTGACTCTGAATGGTAGGTCTCTAAATTAAAAATTAAAATTTTAACTAACTTGGAGAAACAAAATGGCCTGAATGAGTGAAAACTCTAAACTTTGAATTTTGATATATCTTTAAAAGAAATTCATATTTGGTTTTTTTCAAAGTGTTTATACATATATTCTAAATCCTAGAATCTCATAAGAAAGCAAATCTACACAAAAACTGCATCACCAATAATCCTGTGTCTGCTGTCAGAACTTCAGAGAGAGCCCTATAAAAGAGCCCACCGTTCTGTGTTTTGCGTAACCAAGTCACGCTGTGGACCTACCGCTCCACCACAACCCCTTCGCTTTCCCTTCTGGCCTCTACAAAAGGCCCTCGCCTTCCTTCCAGGTGCAGAACTCAGGGTTACTATTAATCCTCCAGGTGCTAATATAGATGTAGCAGGCACTCGGGAAGAATACCTCACAGGTGATACCCAGCCTTCCTCCCTTTGAAGTAAGATGGAGCCAAGATGGTACTGACAGTTAGGGAGTATAACTCTGGAAATAAACCCCTGGGTCTCCACCCCTGGGCCGCCATTAATTCTCTCTGTAAACTGAGGCCTGTTATGTAACGAGGCGCCTTTGGTTTCTTCTCACATAAGATGGCATGGTGGTCATGAGGGTTACACGATTAATGCCTGGGGCCTGACACTCTCTTAGCCTTATATAAACCTTTGCCACTTTTAAGCGATTGAGCCCCCTAGGCTCGAAGGTTCAAGACGTAATGAACATCGCCAATATTCTACCTCATTCCCACTGGCCGGTGCCTCTCGAGCGCTGGGCACCAAGTGAGCAAGAAGAGCGTGCCCACCCCCTGTGGATCTGTTTAGGAACACTATGTTCACAGGAGCGACAATGCCATTCAGTGTGATTCAACTCCAACGCTAATTAAAAGATTCACCTGATTTAATAAGCAAGCACCAGGGACCCCAAAATAAATAGCATTCAGGCCTAACCAAGGAACAGGCAGGAGAAGGATGAATGACGATAAAACAGTGTCAGGTGCAACGACTGAGGTAGCAGGTACGGAGAGAGGAAACATCAGGAGCCTCTAGAAAAGTCCCAGCGAAGTCTGGGAGCAGAATGGTTAAACTGGCTTGTGGGCACAGATTCCAGGCGCATGGAGCAGGGCGTACAGCTTGGAACAAAATAACGGAGAAAGGTCAAGAAACACTGCTAGAGAAGTAAGTGACAATTTGAGACAACAAAGAAAACAAGCAGAAGAATCCTCATTGTGAAGGGTCTTCTAAATCATGCCCCAAATTTTAGATTTTACCCAGATTCTCAACATTGCCAAATATCCTACAGAGGACTGTTCCATGGAATGTTAACCGGGATGCTACCCAAAGAAGTCGGGATGGGGGGTGGTGTGGAGTAAGGCTGGACAGTCCCAGGTCAGAAGAGTAGAACACTGCGGACTTCGAGCCAGGGGGGTGCTGGTGAGCGCTGGGCACCAAGCGAGGGAGGAACATTGGACCGCTTTCTCTACACCGGCTCACCACTAAGTACCTTCCGCAGAGCAGACCTACGCACAGCTCCTAGAACTGCGTCTTCAGGACACGATTTAGAAAATGCTGCTGTAGAGTCAGGAATTTTGAGACTGGGACATGAAAATGACGAGGCTCACGCTTCATAAGGCACAGGTTTCGCAGTCAGGCAGCGCCGAGATCAGATCCTGAGTCCACTACTTACCATATGGGTGATCCCGCACAATTCTTTAAATCACACTAATCCTCTGCTCCCTAATTTGCAGTGTGGGATAATCACACTTATCTCAGAAAGTTATAAAAATGCATTACTTAGCACAGCAGCTGTTACACGGTCATCATTCAAGTTTTAGATACACAAAAATAAATTATCTATAATGTGATTTGACTTTTGGAGCAAATGCCCCTTGATATTAAAAATATATAGAAATTGCTACCATTTTGCTTGATACGTCTGTTTTATGATTAATAAGGTATTACCACTCTGAAAATGTCCTTTAATGAATAGATTATTTTTATACTATAGTTTTACAATAATTTCAATTATTTAATGGTATCAGTATAAAAGACAGATGAATTATAGATTTTCAGTATTGCAGTAAGTGTGCATTTCTCCTACTGACTCTACACCACAAGAGCAATGGCTTCTGAAAGATGTCCACCTCCTCATCTTGTGAAACCTGTGAGGTTCTGCGGCATGCAAATGGCATTAAGGTCACTGAACGGCTGGCTTTAAAATAAGAAAACGATTCTGGAGTATCTGGGTGGACTCAGTGTAACCCGTGTCCTTAGAAGTGGAAGAGGCAGACGAGGCAGAGAACGTGGGTGGCTCTGAGAGCAGGGTCACAGAGATGCTGCGTTGCTCAGCTGGAAGAAGAAGAATTGGACCAGGAGCCAAGGAAGGCACGTGGCCTCTCGAAGCTGACATTGTGTGAATATCCTGTTTCCTAACAACCAGCCCCCACCACTTTCAGTGCTCACTGACGAAGCTTACCCACCTCAACGATCATAAGGAGTGCTGCAGAATGGCAGTGTTCTAATTCTATCACGCCTTCAACATTTATCAGCTGGCATTCTTCTATAAAGAACTTCAGGATTTTGCCCTTGTCTGTCTCATCTGCTCTCTCTAGCTCTCTTTCAAGAGCGCTTTAAATGGACTCTGCGATTTTCACTTTTATGCCATGCTTCATAATCAATTATCATAACTATGCTTTGTAATTCTCATACTATCCCAAAATTGGCCAATGGAAGCCCCTTAAAGCTGGCTTCTATGTCCTTTTGACATCACTCCTCTTAGTGTTCAGGCTCTTCCTTACTTTCTAGCAGAAGATGTTCCAGGCTCACCATGTCCTTTCCCTGCTGTAGACCTGGATCGGCCCTGGTTTCTTAGAGTAAGGAGTGGAATTTACAAGACAAGACTTAGATGCTAGCTATGACAGCTGCTGTTTGGAATATCACTCAGTCCAAGCCCTCTCAATATACAAAGGTAGGAAATACATCAATGAACACAAATAAATAACCATATGGCAAGCAGGAAAGGAAATAGAGAGGATCTCAACTGTAATGGCCACACTTGGTACATGAGCCTTCGTCATAACAATCAATCATATCTTTTCGTTATTCTACAATACTTTGTAATATATTTTCGAGTGGTATACGAATACATTTCTGTAAACAAATCACATTTTATCTATAGAAGCAAAACTTTCTATTCAGATAATTCTTTTTTGTGAATCATGAAGGTGTAAATATACTGTTCACTATTACTTTCTTAAACTCTAATAACTTGGCTTCTGGTGCTAGTTCTTCTAACCCATTTCTCAGCACTTCCTGCTTCTCACTGTTGTCGATTCTGGTTCCTCCTCTCATCCTCTTAGGGTAACACTTTGATTCGTATACAGTCTTATTTCGAAGGTATAGTTCAATTCCTGGGCTTCAGTGCATAACCTCTTTGTGAGTGACTGACATCTCCACCCATGGCCTTTGCAAGGGCCCTTCTTCTTGTCTGAATTGCTGATAACTTAAAACATATCCAACACTCAGTCATGATCTTCCCTCACTAAGGGGCTGCTCCAGACCTCCCTAATTCTACCAACTGTACCAGCTTCCCAATTTAATAATCACATTCTCATGTTTATAAGTCATCAATTGCTTCTTCACAACTGCTCCCTCTCAAGACCATACTTCTCTCTCTCTACTATAATTACGCTAGACCAAACCATTTTATTGAAGTGCTACAGCCTCAAGGTGCTCTCCATTACAAGTCACCCTATATACCACCATCACACTATCTTCCTATAAAATATGTTCACACTGCAGCTTAGCTCATAAATGTTTTATGCTTCTCTTTCTGAATTGAATAAAGCACCAAGTCCTAAGCAAACAAATATGAGTCTTCAATAGTAATTCTGAACCAGTTATTCCAACTTCTGGATGTACCCTCAAGAAAGAATCTTAAACGAAGGCCAAAAAAAAAATTCCAACAAAAAAATGAAAGCACCCTAAGTGTGCAATAGTAGTGGCATTATTAGAATATTATGCATCATTAAAAATGCAGAATGTTTCTCAGGAGGTATTAGATTTAAAAGGAACAGAAGTACTACATACAATGTAATCCCATATATATATATATATATATATATATATATATATATATGTATGTATGTGCATTTTTGTTTTCTCACATATACACATACAAATATATATAAAGAAAAGCAAATACCAGGCAAATTTGCTCTGATATGAGATCTAGTTTTAGATTATTTATATTCTTTGTTTTTCTATAGTAAGTAAAAATTTTTGAAGCAAAATGATGCTTCACATTTTACACAGCATTTTTTATGTTTCCTCAATGGCTCCGCATAACTGAATGAGTAAGTGGTGGAGGCATTATCAGCTCAACCCGAGAGAAGAGGGAATTGAGGCTCAGAGAAGATAAGTGACCGACTTTTTCAAGAAAATGTGGCAAAGGAGCTGAAAATGCAAAAGTAGGGTTCATGCCTGGTGACCTTTACATGGAGCTCTTCCCACCATTCCACACCCCCTGACTCATGAAAGATTATACCCTCATGGAAAACAAGAAAAAAGAAAAAGTACAGAAATAAAAGCATTCACAAATAAAATCATTACAGTATATTCAATGCTGTTCTAAATGAGTATGAATCTTTCTAAACGAATGAGTGAAAAACCAAGTAGATGATATCAGACAGACTTTATTTTTAATTCACCAAGATTAGAAAAGTGCTCATAATATTTAAAAAGAAAATATTTATCATATGTTGAAGGTACAAACTAAAAATCAATGACCTGTGAAACAGGTCAGACAAAAATAAATATGTACAGTCAGTTAACAAGTATAATTATGCTTAGAAATAAATATAAAGATGATGATCATTATTAAAAGAACAGCCAATTGAGATACACTGCATTGGTTTTATTATCAATAAAAATCAATATATAAATCAAGATAAAATAAAATATTTTACCCTCAAAGTGTCGGAAATCAAGATCACGCTAATATTAGTGTGATAACATAAAATACATTGTACAATACTTTAAAAACCTAAGTGAAGCACGAAACCTTCATTTACGTAATACATACAATGAAATACATTATGTATCATTGTCAGCATATTTGAAAGCAGCTTCCGATTACGCTGTTTAACCCTGACTTCATGGAAAACTTTTCCTCATCCACGTATCTTACCTAGACATGAGCACACTAACGTACAGGAACACAGAAAAGCCTGAAGTTCAAGTGAATCCTAATCTGTCCAAAAATTTACCTTGCAAGTAAAGGGAAAATCTACAATTCCATGATATTTGTTTACTCCCAAATTCAGAAGCTAACAGGTATTAAATAATACTTAAAAACTATATTTCTCAAACTCTGTCACCAAATCATTGCTAGGCCAGACCAAGTATGCCTTCCATTGTTGCTCAAGTATCTTAAGGCACAATTTCTCAGAATGCTATTGCCTTTTCTAGTTGTAATCATCACATAGAACCGACTACTTCCACATTTGAAATGTTTATCCTTGTAATTTTACATAAAAATACTCCCTTCAAAGACAAATTATCAACATCCCAAAATTTAGAATTACCAAGGATCCTTTAAAATTATAATTTTAATTTTCCTATATGGCTCTGCTTCTCCATGAAAATAAATGCTATTATGTTTATTGAAAATCCCCATGGAGAAACAAAACTTGGAAAATTTTTGTTCATTCACAAGAAATAAAAACTTTTCTAAGTGTCACATGTCTCCTGAGAGTAAGCATTCTGTGTCCAAAAACCAGCAGTGAGCTTTTAGATTTTAAAAAATGTTAGCGAGAGCAATCAGAAACAGTCTTCTGAGAAAACTCCGAGGTAGTGGCCCAAACACAAACACACTCACACACCATTTCCTGCACTACAAAAAGGAGGAAGCGGAGACCTTCTTATTTCTAGAGCTGATCTTGTCAATTAATGCAATTATTAGTATTGTCAGAGCTATAAATATTACACCCCCAAAACCTTAATATTACATTGTAGACTTCCAAATATTAACTACATTCTTAACAATAATGAAAGCAATCACACATTTGGGTATTTTTTTTGTTTTGTAGCTTTGCTTGTTTGTACAGAGGGAGATTGCCAACCTCTGTTCTGAGTGTTTACATCTACCAACTTAGTTAACCCTTAAAACAACCTAACTGATGGATTAAAAGCATGAGGAGCTTTAAATATACTTTAAGTAACTTAATCTACTTTAAGTAACTCCTCCGAGGTTGCACAGCTAGTAAATGGCAGAGCCGTGATCTGAACACAGGTTGTCTGATCAGAGCCCATATACCGTACTTGATCACTAAATTGTTCTTTCACTCTTCATCTTATAAATTATAATTAAGGTATTAGGCCTTATTTCAGGTGTCTGCTGCATTAATTTGTCTGCTTTTTAAACTAAAAAGTCCCTGCCAAAATAAGTAAGGAAATAAATAATGTAAGTGTATTTTATTTCTGAGTTCAAGAAACAACACGGGTTAAGCAGGATATTTTTAAAATGCTGAAATGGACAGGCAAAAAGCTGGTCTAATCTAGGGTCTGAAATTAACAGTAACTTGACCTTGGTTCAGATCATAACAATGAAATGTAAGGCAAAATGAAATCAGATACCTAAATTTTGAGAAAAGATACAATTAATTTAGTAAACAACTGTATTCGTGATAAACGACAGAATGAGGATTGCCATAACCAGTGAAATAATCCGTAGAAGGGGAAGCAAAAACGAACACTGTTAGACATGTTCAAACGGTCCCAGTGTGACAAGGAAGGAAGGAAGGAAGGAAGGAAGGAAGGAAGGAAGGAAGGAAGGAAGGAAGGAAGGGGTGAGACAGAAGACTCAACATGAGCTATACGCACTGAAAACCTTCCCAAGGAGCCCTTTACCTGGAGCTACCTCAACCCCTCTGAAGGTGGTGGCAAACAAGGGTGGGAGCTCTGTGTTACTGTTAGATATAATCCTGGAAAAGGAAACTGTTAATACGGTCAACAGAAATCCAAACACATGCAGCACCCTAGGGAAAAGTGCAGTCCAAGGCCCAGAGTGCAGCCTGGGGCTGAGTCCAGCCATACCGTGACCGGATGAGGACACCGCCTCTCCTCCCCAGGGCTGCCGTGATGTGACATGACAGGAAGTGTGGCGGGGCTTCTGGGAGTGCCAGGAGTGAGCGAGCCCTCAGGAACTGTCCGCTGACTTTACAGTGATGATGAAGACTAGGGTTCCTCCTAGAACAAGAGGAAGAAGAGGACCCAGCACAAGCGCTGGAGCTTTGCACGGTGTACGGGACTCCCTGAATCCCCAGGTCTTCCTTCTAGGACGCGAAGACTTCCTCAGAGGGCTATGCAAGGGGTAAAAAATAAAAACTAAGAAAGTATACCATTTTGGAGAGTGAATACTATCTGCCAAACAGGGTAATAAACATTTGCCAAGGATTATCAGATATATGGCATTACGGACTTCACTTTCCAAATAAGAAATTGGGGTATAATGGAATTGAATAAAGCAATGGAAATATTTCTGTAAAACAGTATATAGAAACCTATAGTAAAGTACCTAGATACTGCAAGAAATGCAGTAAGTCTCAATAAATGATTCCTGTTAATAAATTAAGAGTCTCTTCCTATCCAAGCATATAATTCTGGTATTGTCCTTATTGATTAAATGTGCAAGAGCTATAATACACGAGGGTGTTTATGTCAAGGAATAAAACAGCAATCAGTAAATTCACCAAAAAAGGGATTTCCATCTTTATATGTGATTTTTCTTCACATCTCTTCCGGGATATTTTGTGTAAACTGACACGACAATAACATGAAATTCAGGCACATCAGGGAAGGAGTGGTGATCACGCCCTGGTTCCTGTCCTGTCCGAGAGGAAACTGGCAATGGCTGAGCCCACAGGGGCCAGCAGACAGTTGCCTCAAAGCCTCACAATGATCTAACACTCAGTAAGAAATATTCTTTGGTCACTTCCATTAGAGAAGGAGCCAGTGTGAAGTGCTAAACTGTCCAAAAGCACTATTCCCAAGACTTTGTAAAGGCACTTGTGGTTTAATGGCAATCTTGAGGTGGGGGACGTTTGAATTTATAACTTTCAAAATATTATTTGGCAAACAAGAATATTCAAGTTGTAATTTGTGTGAAAATGAATTGAAACTGGTCATACCAATTCAATATGTTTATCCAAACCAATGTTTTTTGAGCTATTTATAAATAAGAGCCCCAAACTGAGATTTCAAAATGATACAATCTACTTTTGAACTCATTTGGCATAAACACACCATCATGAGATATGTGCAGATAAGGGTAATCTGTATCTTACATCAAGGTTCACACATAGTTAAGATAAATATCTTTTGAGGAACATAATTAAACAAAAAATTAGAACACGACAGAATACATTTAATAATAAAATTTTATAGAACAGAATTTAATCTTTATTTAATGATTCATCAGGTATATCAAAAACATGGAGTGTTTCAGGGAGATCATCATCATCATCAATTACTGCTGCATTGAAGAGATGCAGGAGTGTCAATTAATAAGAGTTCTGGGTGACTTACTTTCCCATAACAATTTATAATAAAATGAACTAAGTGAACCTCTTATCACTTCTATTCAACACTGTAGCCCAGGGAAGTTGGGCAAGGAAAAAGAGATAAGAAGTAATACAGATTGGAAAGAAAGAAGGATAAATATTCACAGTTGACACAATTATGTACACAGAAGATCCTAGAAAATCCACCAAAAAACTACCAAAACTAATAAACAACTGTAGCAATTTTGCAGGATACATTATCAATATGCAACAAATCAGTGGTATTCTATGCACTAACAATAAAGAAAAAAAAATTAGGAAAATATTTTAAATACTTAGAAATAATTTTAACCAAAATGTGCAAGATATACACTTAAAGTGGTAAAACATCATAAAAGGAAACTGAAGACTTAAGTTAATTGATAGATATCCCATGTTCATGGACTGGAACACAATATAGTTAAAAAATACAATGAACACATTATCCAGCAATTCCACTCCTAAGTATGTACCCTAGGAAACTGAAAAATCTATGTCCACACAAAACCTGTGCATGAATATTCAGAGCAGCATTAGCCATAACAGCCAAAAAGTAGAAATAATCCAGATGCCCATACGATGATGAATGGATAGAGAAAATGTGCTGTATTCATATCATGCAACATTATTCAGCTATAAAAAGGAATGAGGTACTGATACATGCTATAACATAGATGAATCTTGAAAACATGTCACAAGAATGAAGTCAGGCACAGAAGACCTCATATTATATGATTCAATCTGAATAAGCAAATCCATACAAGACAGAAAGTAGATTATGTGCAGATGAATCAAGCTGAACAGTGAATGACATTCTCTCTGCTCACAAACAGCACAATACACCACTCATTTAGGTATTCATTCTAAGTTTTCACATATTACGTATCAGTAAAAAGAGAGATACAAACAATTAACTAGAATGTCATTTTGTATCTTCTATTTTGACAAGCCAAAAATAGAGTAAAATGATTAAGTAGGTGAGATTTAGTAATGCCTGAAAGAATTCTAGATACTTTCAAAAGAGTAAAACATAAAGATAACTAGAATTTTCTGTGTGAAGGCAGTTTCTGGCAGAAAGAAATTATGAGAAAAGGTAAACCCATTTGAGAACATCAGGACTGTGTCTAGGCTACAGCATGGATGTAGGCAAAGGGAGGCTGGAAGGTATTTCACAGACAAATTATAAAGGAACTGGAAAACGATGGTATGGATTTTAAGGAGTATTCAATGTGTTTATTTTTTTTTTTTTGCTAAGAACAGAGCTGTAAATGGGAAATATGTTTTAGTAAACAATCCTGTAGGAGATTTAAAAAGTCTGGGCTTCCCTGGTGGCGCAGTGGTTGAGAATCCGCCTGCCGATGCAGGGGACATGGGTTCGTGCCCTGGTCCGGGAAGATCCCACATGCCGCGGAGCGGCTGGGCCCGTGAGCCATGGCCGCTGAGCCTGCACATCTGGAGCCTGTGCTCCCCAATGGGAGAGGCCACAACAGTGAGAGGCCCAAGTACCGGAAAAAAAAAAAAAAAAAAAAAAAAAGAATAAAAAGTCTGCTCACTGAAAAAAAAATTCCAAAACCAGTGAACTCACCTAGCACCCAGGCTTAAGAAATACAATTCTTCATTAAAAGAATCTAGCACTCTTGGCAAAAAAGCTGATCCCAGGCCTGGGATATCTTGCTGTGCCAGAAATGAGAAAATGCTCAAAGAACGATAGGCTGTATCAAAAGGATGCAGAAGACAACGTGAACAGGCTCCCGTGTGAGCCCCAAAGATAATAATTATGGAAATGATTCATAAATTTTAAAAAATCCACGTGTGTCCACTGACATACAAAAAACAAACCAAAAAAAACAGACAAACAAAAAAACTCTTCCAACTAATACACACAGGAGTAACAGACATGCTACAAAATAACTAGAATTCATCTTCTTCAAATGTTAAACTATCTGTTGTATTTCTCCTCTCAATAAGCACAAACAGAATTGATTCTATATTAACAATATTTTTCTTTGCTGAATGAATTCTGGCCTCTGTTTGCTTTAGAAAATTTCAAAAGAAAGGTGACAGAATTTCATACTTATCTAACTTTTATAGTTGGCAATAAGATGCTTTGTTTCTCCAGTTTCTTATTCTCAAACTAATTTAATTTCCTTACCCTACAGTATTAAAGGAAAAATAATGGTGTCTATTATTTAGAGTTTTTACTCCCCAAATAAGATATTAAAACTTGGGACTGCTGTTGTACTTTCAACCATAACAATATGCTCAAATGTTCACGAACCCACTTATTAAAACAACACTATGCTTTACTTCCTAGACTGAAATTACTCAGAAAAGTAAATTCTGAAATGTATGGTATAGCCACCTCGAACAATAAATCCATGAAAACTTTTTGGACATCACTGCTTTGTTTCTTCTGCTTCTTTCATTAAGTTGGACTTTCTTCACAGGGGATGACAAGGATAGTATGAAATCCAAAAGGAGTGGGATCTCATTTTACCATCATTTATAAAATAAACATCCCCAAATACTAAATAATTGCAGCACTTGGGCAAGGATGGCACCATTATTAAAAAATTCAAATAGATTATGGGAATAAGACAGGCCATACTCAGCATGACTTGATAAAGTAATGCTTTCTGGCAGAAAGCTGAGGGGGAGCGAAGGCAAGATAAAGTCGAGTGGGGTAAGGTCAGACCAGAGCGGACCAGAGGCAGGAGAAGGCAGGAGATGTGTGTTCGCAGGGCTCGAGCGTCCCTTCGGCTCCGTATAATATTTTGCAAAATAAAATTGACTGAGATGGAAGCTGTTTTGCATGGTACAGTGGCGATGGCTAACAAATGAGAGTTTTGTGGGCTGCATGTTAGTCCCCTGCCTCATCTGCCACCCCTAATGACAGCAGCCACCTGCTGTTTTATTTTCACAGCTGGAGCCAGTTCACACTCCTTGGTGCTGAGCTCTGCCCGTGAGCACCGAGCCCTCTCCCCGCCTCATTACTCTGATGAACTTTTTATGGTCAGCACCCATGAAGACATCATCCAGGACTATGCGACACAGGCTGGCTTCAGGGAGTACTGCCAGTTACACAAGGTGATAACACAGTGACACAAGAGCTGCCTGTGTCTGTCAGCTGGTGCAGAAGGGACCGCACTATACTTTTTGACACTACAGGGCCCAGGACAGGTAAAAATGCCATGAAATTCTCATGCTTAATAATGTTCTTTCCTCCTCACTGCGATGTAAAGATCATAAGATACTGCCATAATGAAGCTTTTTAATGGTACATGTTATTATAGAAAACCTAATGTACTATTTACGATTACCACCATAAAGTTAAAATTCTTTTCATTTTCTATAGATTGAAAGTCATAGGAAAAAATTTTTCCCTTAGCTTTTAAAATAAAAAGGGATAAAAACTGAAGCAGAATCAAAATCTTATTTGTATCAATAAGCTATCTTAAAATAAAACTTTGTGAGTTGTTTTTTTAATGTTTCTTAGTTTAAAAAAATGCAGCAATGATACATCAGCTGATTTTAAACTAAACTGTCATGTGTAATTTTGATGGAAGAAAATCTGTTTGAATACTGATGTCTTGAATACCAAAAGACTGCATAAGCTTCTTCTGATAACTGCTGACCAAACATATTCAGAAGTCACTGAAGAGTAATTTTTTTATTGGCCCATGAAGAAATTAGCAATTTTTAGCTCCTTTTGTCCAAATCAGACAAATTACCACCTAATGGCTTACTTTCCCTTACACCATTAAAATAACTTCTAAATATCCAAGAAGACATAAATAGTGATTCGTATAATGCTAGAAGTTTTTCATTCACCTCAGCAGGGGTACATTTATGACTCTCCACGAGTGCCACAGCCTGAAAGTGTGTCCTATGCTGAAACCTAACCCCCAATGTGATGTCAGGAGGTGGGGATGTTGAGAGGTGATTAGGTCATGAGGGTGGAGCCCCACTGAATAGGATTAGTGAACTTAGAAGAGACCTCACCCAACAGGGCTCCCTCACCCCTGAAGTCACGTGGGGACACAGGAGGACGGCCGTCTATCAACCAGGAAGCAGGTCCTCACCAGACACCAAATCTGTAGGCACCTGCACCTTGGACTTCCAGCCTCTAGAACTATGAGAAATAAGTATCTGCTGTTTATAAGCTGCCCAGTGGAATCCTGTTATAGCAGCCCAAATGGACTAAGACAACAAAGTAATTAAAACTGTTTTTAAAAACTGTGTCCTTTAAATAATATTTGGCATCAACCAAAGAACACATACAACTGCTAGGGAAGAATGAAGTATAACATAAAGCAACCTGTGTGCTTTTTCCTTCATCTCATCTCACTTCCTACTCTGAAAAACAACTACATGGAGAATCACTTTATCCTTCCTTTACTTGATTTCATAGTTTTACCACATATGTACATATCCTTAAATAATATAATAAATATAATATTATTATGTGATTTTAATATAATAATGTAATATTTTATAATGTTATAAAATAATAAAATAATATATTGCTTAGTCTGGCTTATTTTTGAGTTTTTCAAAAATGGTATATTGTGGTAGTAATGAACATTTGGGTTGTTTCCAATTTTTTGTGATTACTGGACACAACTTAAGTGTTTTTTTTTAATCGTTTCTATTGCAGCAAAAATTTCTGTGTGAAATTTATCAACTTCCAAGTGCTTTGGTCTTGCCCTGTTCTCATTTGCTCCCCTAAGAAAACCTCCTATAAGTCTAAATATAAGAACAGTAAATGTGTTTCCACTATTCGAAAATTAAAAATATATTTACAAACAATGGGGAGCATATCTACAACCAGTGAAACTAAATAATATTATCTAAAATTCCATGTGAGCCTTTCACAAGTAATGACTCTTCCCATCCCCCAAACAGTACTGAACACAGTGAGAAGAGACCACTGTCGTCCAAACAACAGTGTATGGGTCCAAACGAAACCAGTGGTCTCCATGCGTGGGAAAAACTGGCCTTCACCACCCCTCAGCTGGGCATCCAGAGATCACGGCCCGCACTAACACACACGAGATGACCGAGTGCTGGAAGGCAGGAGCAGCTGATGTTTCCCCAGGGAACTTGGATAAAAGGAATATAACAGCAATTCAAGCAGTAATTATATTAACCCACCAGCAACACCAGAAGAGCTAAGAATCAATCCTACAAACTACGCTTTTCCTCAAAACTCTACTCAAGTCCAAAATCCAAAATTTAAAAGGAAGTACCTCTTCTATAAACAATTCCAGCCTCTCCTTTATAACCCCCAGGTCTGCTTTCAAAAGGAGAAACCTAACATTCAAACTTTCAATGTCGTAACCTTAATATAATAATGCAATTATAAATGATGGCATCTGTCAATATAATGGCCTTAGGTACAGTATGTTCTAACTAGTTAAGCATTACAACAGTGGGTATTCAGAACACAACTTCTGTTTCAAATTTTAGATTAAAAGGAGTGGATAAAAAGTAAAACTAGAATTCCCTCAAAAGAGAAAAATGGACCCTTACTATTCATTTGGTACTCTGTGGTAAGAAAAATCAACATTTTCCAATCCATCAAGGAGTAAAAAGCATAGAAATAACTTCAATGTGCCTTCTAAAATCAGGAAAAGTCATACTCACACACATCCTCTGAGATAGACTCCCATACTTCTACAAATAGCTATAATAATTCTTACTGCTACATTTCTATGAAAGAAGTGTTATAGTTATTGTCCTCTGCAATGTAAGCGGAAAAATGTACATGCATTAATTTTTTTAAACGTTTAAGTTGTTTTAGTGAAAGAAAAATCTTGCCAAACATAAACCTATAATCTCACAATGGATTGATTTAGTTAGAAGGACTGTGATTTAAATCTATTTTTTAGGTTTAAATGAAAGACAAGTTAGAAATCTACAATAGAGAATACATCAGTACACCATTTACTTAAAGAGAACTAAAGAGAAACATTTTAGAATAATTTAGAAAAAAATCATTGTTTTCAATTTCATGTCATACGTAAATGTAAATGAAATAGATAATTTAATAAATAAAATAAATATATACAAACAATTAAAAATTCACCATGGTTAGCTCCGTGCAGTAATATTAAGCTAGAATTTTTATTTAGAATTTTCTGTAATTTCAAAATATTCTATAATTAATGCCTTATTTAATAATCTAAAATTATACCAGAGGCAAATTCATTTTTCTTGATATCCCTGCCAACACCCTCATGCTATTTAAAAAGAAAAACATCCCAACCAGCTACAAAATTCCTCGTATTGACTACGGAGGTAGAGCTCCACCGAGTCCACAGACATCTTGGACTATCACAAAGAAAAGCCGATTCTGGGCCACGGTCAGGTCAGAGCCCGTGAGCCCGTCCACCACCCCACCTGCGTTCCCACATTCAGTATGTGCCACACCGTGATGCTAGCCCTGGAGATACAAAGATGAATGAAAACATCCCAAACCCAGGGGAGCTCAGAGCTTCCCCAGGGGCGTGAAAATGTAACAAATGCTTTATGTTTCTTTTAAACAAATGTTTTAATCATTTCCCTAAGTAGGTGACTAATAAAAGAGAAGATTTGGGGAGGAATATTGAGTTCATTAACAAATTCTCAGGGTTAATCTGTCGACTGAAGGTCAGGAAAACCAGTGTTTCCAGCCAGAGGTTAAACACTAAACTCCATAATATGAAATAACTAGAGAGCCCAAATTGGAATCAACTAATCAAAGGGCCCGTGATGACACTGAACCGCTTGTGCGGTGCGTTACAATCATGTGTTGTACAGTATTTACTTCATTCTGATTCTGAATATCGATTTTGAGATAGACAAATGACTTAATAACATCCCATTCCAAAGGTGAAAAAGTACCACCATATTTGTGTTCTAATTAACTCAAAACACATCACAATTTCAAAAATGTTAAAATATGAAAAAACATGTGTCTTATAAGCAGGAAGCCGGTAATAAACCATAATATACCTGTTCTTTTTGCGGCAACAGACACAATATATAAACATCTAAGAAAACAAAATGTTCCAGAAAAAGGCAGAAGGAGTGTGGTAAAATTTCTTTCACAACATTTTAGATTGCAGTTATTCCCATTAAAAACACCTGTATGAGTACCAATTAGGGAACTTCACAAACTTAAAACTGTGACAACTCATTAGGATTTTATCACTACTTATCCTAAAAGGGAATATTGTATACTTCAAATAAACCTTACAATGGTCCTTATCTGATTTAGTAATTTTAAAACACGGAGAATCTCTTATTTTATAAATATGAAAGCTTCACATTATCGGCATATTACCTTACATCTATCTAAAGAAGAACCAAAACATTAAAGGAGAATTGGGATATCTTATACACACACACAGTCACACATACACACGCACACAGATCTGACAGGACAGGATAAATCCTAACCAACCACATTCTTTTCCCTTCTAGCCCAGTAGCAAAGAGAAAAGAAAATTTGTGCTACCATTTTTTAAAATTATATATATTTTTCTATCTGGTCATTATCACTCACTTCCATAGTTCCAGCAGCTATATAAGGATGATTCTTAATTACCTTTTTGCCTGTATCCACATACAAACAGGCATACATATTTGAAGCCTGAATGTCTCTTTCAAGCTCTCAACTCTGATGTCCGGCTACCTAGTACATATCCCCGCCTGAATAACCTATGGTCACCTTACACTGTGCACAACTGAAATGAAACGTGTCATCTTTCCTCCCGCACTGTAATCCCTAATCCCTGCCACGTGCGCCCTCTCCAGGGTTCTCCGCGTTCGTTAAGAGAGCACCACTGTCTAGCTAGTCGTCCAGGTGCCAAACCTAAAGCCGCCCTTCACCACGCCAGTCACCCTCCTACATCTCCTCAATCTGTCCTCTTCTCTCCACCCTTCCTTGTTTCCTTTTCTTAGTGGTTTCTGAACAATGAAAATATGGGTCCTAAGTGGCCTAAATGTCTATAATTACTCTAAATTCAGTCATTAACTACACTGAAAACACACTATATAAAAAATGAACATATTAGTTTTTATCTAAACCACAGCACTTAACGAGATAGAAAGGGGGGCTGACCAGACAAGATGCTAAGACAACAGGGGTGGAGCTTGTCTGCCCTTTAGTAGAAAAGTCTGTGAGGACAGACACTGCGAGCTACTGTAGCTACATTGTACAAGTAAGGAAGAAACAAAAGAAAAAAATTGTTTACATACCCTATCACTTCCTCAAACAATATGAGTCTACCAAAAAATGGTAATTTTCCTTTTTGAGTTCTGATTGTACTTTAAACAAAAGAGCAGAGCAGAGTTGAGTGCTTTATTAACAAATATTCAAAATAGAACAAAGCATGACTTAGGCTGTCTCCGAAAAATATTAGGTTGAACTAAATAGAAAAAAAAGGCAGTCAAACTCAGCAATTTCTCACGTCTCAATCTAATTAAGTTAGTGGTCTCATCTCTCTTTAATTTTCACTATATATTTAAGAAGGACAAATATTTAACAGTTCTTCCAGGCTGTTAATTTCTAAACTGCTTTCTTTCTATACTTAAGAAAGTATGTCCTCTTAACTATTACAGTAAGGGGGAAAGATAGATTCCTTATGCAATAGTTCTCAGGGAAAACCTGTTCTCTGTTAATATTCTCAATTCTCTCTAACCATTATAACTCGTGCAACTTTCTTATCTGCTAAACCAACTATAGAGCATAGGAAACGTGAAGAATCAAAAGCAAAGCTTAAATTACCATACCTGGCTAGTGAGCTAAAAATATTAACACCAAAGAATCATCCCAGAATATAATTTACAATTAAAAAGTACTTCAGGGGGCTTCCCTGGTGGCGCAGTGGTTGGGAGTCCGCCTGCCGATTCAGGGGATGTGCAGGTTCGTGCCCCGGTCCGGGAGGATCCCACGTGCCGCGGAGGGCTGGGCCCGTGACCCGTGGCCACTGGGCATGCGCGTCCGGAGCCTGTGCTCCGCAACGGGAGAGGCCACAGCAGTGAGAGGCCCGCGTACCATTAAAAAAAAAAAAAAAAAAAAGTACTTCAGGAATTCTTTTCATTGGTATCTGGGCTTTCCCAGCTGATGCAGAATTGCAGACAAGAACCATACTGCTCTTCCTTTGTAAACATTTCCTCATCCCAGGTTTCCACTTCCAATTCTATAGAAGGTGATCATTGTAAAATTCAGTTGGGCACTTTACTCAGAGAGAATGACAGATTCTAGAGAGCACCTACTCTGGGTTTGCAGCCTCTGTCACTGATATAAGAGAGGATGTTTTCATGCCAGGCAGTATCCTTCACTGTTACAAAGACTTAGGTGAGTATCTCTGACAATCAAGGGAAATTGCTATCATTTGAGAGATATGGGTCCGAAATGGAAAATATATATATACTTCGGATGAATATCAGATATAAAATAACACATTTAAAGATAAAGTCAACATCAGAGAACATCTCTAGTCTAAGAACATACCTTCACCTCTGGGGGTCCTAATAATGTGACTTCACAGTGTTGTTTAGATCTGGTCAAATGATTAAAGATAACCCAAATTAAAACAAAACAAAAACAGATGGATAAATCAGGATACTATTATGTTTAGATAAAAATCATGAAAAAATACTAAATAAACCAGAATGCTTATACTGATTGACTAGCATGATTTATCACCTGTTTAAAAGGCCACATGGGAAGTCAAGTTATAATTGAAAGGTTGATTCACTGAGGATGCAGAATAAAGAGCTAGTTTCCTTACTATGATGATAAAAACTACCCAAAATGAGGGTTCTCTTCCCTACACTGTCCTAATAAATGCTTTTACATTCTTGCTTCTTGGCTCACCTGGTTTTAATTTTGACATAGACTGCCATCCTTTTATTAACTTGATTCTTATCCAGAGAGGTAACAGTATAAATCATTTAGTTACTGCCGTCTTTCATCACATTCTAGTCCAGGTGAGATAAAACAGTCACTTTAATTAAATTCCAAAGGTTATTTTAGGCTAATTTAGAAGCACTTATATGCCTATTCAAATTGTATGTTGTACATACATATGTTTACCTGTGTGTATTTGCATATATGATAACTTACATATACATTTTATATATACACATACACATGTGTATGTGGGCATGTGTGTATACAAAATTTTCCCAATCTAATTGTAGGAAGTCTTAATGATTTATCTTACCTAAATTTTTCTCAGTTGATTTACTACCTACAATTTTACACGTTATCCATTGAATGATTTCCCTAAATCACCTCACACACAACAGCCGCTCTTTTTCACGTCACTTGACCAGTGGTGGTCTCAAGCTTCCTATGATGAAGCTGCCTGCCATCTATGCTAATGAGAAAAGAGACTGGTTCTCTGCCAAGATTCCCCAGGCAAAGTGAGTGACGGGGACAGACTGGTACAGATCGGATTCCAGAGTCTCAGCAACGACCCCATTTGTACAGGGCACGAGAAGCCAAAAGAGACATCACCTGGTTACTACTTCAGTACTGCGGGGGGGACTAGGTTGAGAGGGGATGCCCCCAGACTCTGCACTAGTAACTATGTACCTCCCTGCAGGGGCATCCAAAGATCTGTCTGTGGTGAAGCATTAGGGACCAGAAGAAGAGTTAAGAGAGCAAAAAGATAGGGCTACCTGGACCAATTTCCCAAAAGCCCCTCTCCCCACAATCGCTATCCCCTACCCCTGAACTGCAACCCTGAAGTCGGACACAGGCACCAGTGAAGCTGTCCTTGACCCAGTCGCCACATTCCCCTATGCATGTGAGAGATGAGGGCCCACACCCTATCTTCCTAGTTCCTTGGACTGAACCCGCAAGGGACAAATGGCTGGTTAGCAATACCTAAAAGAAGAGCATGTGCACATCATAGTGGGCAGAGGAGTCACCCTCAAAGATAGCAGGTCTGCATCCCTGCACCCTGTAAACAAATGTTACCTAACATGAAAAGGGGTCTTCGCAGATGTTATTAAGTAAGAATCTAAAGATGGGAAGGTCTGGACTTCCCTGGCGGTTCAGTGGCTAAGACTCCACTGGACGGGGCGTGGGTACGATCCCCGGTCGGGAAGTTCCACATGCTCTGTGGTGTGGCAAAACGAACAAATAAAGATGGGACGGTTTACCCAGGTTATCCTCCTGGGCCCAAGTCGCAACCACAAGTGTCCTCCTAAGGTAGGCAGAGAGAGATGTGACTGACAGAGAGAAGAAAGCAAGAGCCCCCGTGACGGGGCCACGGTGAGGACCTCCAGAAGGCCCAGAGGGAGCGCGGCCAGGCCGACGTGGTGATTCTGGTCCAGTGATGCCGATGCCAGACTCGTGGCTTCCAAAACTGAGAGAAAATAAATTTCTGTTGTTTGAAGCCACCAGATATGTGGTAATTTGATACAGTAGCCACAGGAAACTAATATAACATATTTCATATTTTGCCCAGAATATTTACATGGTAATTTCTACACTGAAGCTCTATTAAAAAGTAGCAAAATATCAAGTAAAAAATAAATAAAGTCCTTAATAATGTTCTGGGTATATATATAGTTTTATATGTATATTTAATTCAATGGTCAGAATACTATAAAAGTGTTTTTTCACAACACTTTCACATTCCACTTGGTTTCATTTTTATTTTTAAATAAACATATATTTTTTGACCCTAGAAAATGAAAACAGGCGAGGCCGTTTTATACCTGAACTCTTTTTTTTTTTTTTTTTGCGGTACGCGGGCCTCTCACTGTTGTGGCCTCTCCCGTTGCGGAGCACAGGCTCCGGACGCGCAGGCTCAGCGGCCATGGCTCACGGGCCCAGCCGCTCCGCGGCATGTGGGATCTTCCCGGACCGGGGCACGAACCCGTGTCCCCTGCATCGGCAGGTGGACTCTCAACCACTGCGCCACCAGGGAAGCCCGAGGCCGTTTTATAAAGGTTTATAATTGGCATGAGTCCCCCCCCCTTCAGAGTGTATTCTGGAGGCGATTAAGCTCCGTGCATATTCTTACTATCACCTCCTTCCTTCCAGGGATATTAACCCTTCGAAAAGAGTTGTCTGGAGCCTGTTCTCCCTCTAAGTTAAGCCAGAGGTGTTTAAAAAAAAGGCAGAGGGCTTCCCTGGTGGCGCAGTGGTTGAGAATCCGCCTGCCGATGCAGGGGACACGGGTTCGTGCCCTGGTCCGGGAAGATCCCACGTGCCGCGGAGCAACTAAGCCCGTGAGCCATGGCCGCTGAGCCTGCGCGTCCGGAGCCTGTGCTCCGCAACGGGAGAGGCCACAACAGTGAGAGGCCCGCATACCGCAAAAAAAAAAAAAAAAAAAAGGCAGAGTCCAAGAGTCGGAACATCCTCTGACAGAAAGGCACCTGTTTCAGAAAGCACCTACATTTCAGGCGCTGACAACAGAAACATGTGCTTCAATGCATGACTTCTAGCCGCTGATCCTCCAGTAACTGGAGCTGAGAAGCAAGGTCTCAGACCTCAGCCCTCTGTCTGTCCCCTTCCCCCCCCCCGACCCCCCCTCCCCCGCTTCCGGCTTCCACCCGGTGGGAGGAAGGCACGCTGGGGCGTGGAGGAGACATCACTAATAAGGAAAAATTAAAGTCCTAAGCCTTCCTTTCTCGGTAATCCTAAATTCCAATATCCAAACCAATAATCTAATGTATTCCATAGCTTTAGAGAGATTAGCTCGTCAGCAACAGTAAATGTTAACCAGAGAAATCACACACTTTACGGTGAGAAAAAGCTTATTTGGCACTAAAGGAATGAGAAGCAAACAGCTCCAAACGGTGACATATAAAAATGCTTTCCGCTTAACAGCTAGTAAGTCAGACTTTCTACTAATCTCACTGAAATGCAGAAAAAGTCTTTATGATACCGGAACCAGGAAAAAATATCATGTTAAAGATCAATAACATAATTAAACATCATATATGATTTTCGTTTGGTCTACAGTAAATCGAAGTAAGTTCAACGAATCATATGCCATATACCAAAATTACAAGGATGGATGTCTCACAATTCAAGTAACTTATTAATGGTCTCATGTAAAAAGTGCCATGCAAATACTAGGGGATTTTATGTAATAACTTGACTAAGAGATAAGTAACTCAAGACATCAAATATTTTACTTAACTTCAGAGAAGTTCACATATCTCTTCAAGTCTCCTTACACTGATTTACAATTTCTATGACACACGTGAAATCAGGTTTAGAAATTCCAGTATTCACCTTCCAGTGTTCATTCAGGCAGAACAAATTCTGCACTGTTCTATTCATACTATGAGAATTGTACAGGAAACAATGCCTGAATTCAAGACCCGTACAAGACATGGTTACCTTTGTGCAGTGTCTGATTTTCAACCCATCCCCATATTTCAATTTTATACTGCACTGTAACACTTATCTTCATAATTTCAACTAGTTTTTACAGAAATCCAACAAAATATCATAAAATTCAACGCCTTCAGAGATTTTGAAATAAATCTGTCTTTGCTTTAGAAAGCCACCATTGCATTTTAAATAAACATTTAAATGCTCCCAAATATAGCAATATACAGCAAAAGATTCTCTCTCTCTCTCTCTCTCTCTATATATATATACATACTTAGTATTATAAATGACTATAATTAATTTTACTATAATTGTTCTAAATCTAGACTATGTAACACACCCCCCCGCAAATTTAAAAATCAGCATTACTCCAAATTATAATATAAAACAAAAAACTATGTGTGATTCTCTGAAAATATATACCTAAACGCGTGTGTGCGCACATGTACATATGTGCACACACACACACTCATACACACACCATACACACACACCTGTGGTTCTTTGTTGAAACTGTATACCTAGAGGTATACATGAGAAAGTATGGTAGTCACCTATGGCACTAACCAACAACCAATTAATTTTTCATCTTTACAGATAACAAGTAATCATGATCGCTTAATACACATGTACATATAAATGTATAATTACGTATTGATTAGTTTAGCTTTTAGCAAAACACAAGAATATACTGCACTTCTCCAGAGTAAGATAGTATTTTTTAAAATTACACCAACAGACCATAGGCATTGAGTGAATTTATTTTCCCCAACAATGCTAAAAATATGCAAAATTTTCATTCTTTAGAGTTGCACAGTAAATGATTAACACCAGCTCTGCTCATTATCTCCCTCAACAAAACTTCTCTAAAAACAAATAAATCAACAATGCCTCCAACATTCATGAATAAATAAATTACAAACCTATTCCGTGGCAGCAATGATATTTTAAAAAGCTGGTGCAAGCTCACTGTACAATTTTATTACAAAACCGCATTTGATAAAAGAAAAAACTGTCCACTTTTTCACTCTCTACACAGTTTTACTCACAGGAATGGCTTCTCAAAGATGAAGAAACTTTGTAGCAGCAACGTATCTAGGAAGAGTTAACCCTGTGCTCCAACAGATTACATAGGCACTGCTAATTAGGAGCTGATACTTCTCATAAAGTTACTTTTAGGAGTCAAGAGTATTTTTCTCTCAGAATGAGAATGTAAGTGTAATGGCAGCTAACAGGAGCCATCACTACACGATCAGACACCGTAAATGAGAACATCTGTACAATGGAAAACATAATTCTTGACTTTAAAGGCATGTACTCAGACAGGGCTGCAGAACAGTACCCTTGTTTTATTTCTATATAACCCCCATCCCACCCCCACCCCCCGCTTCTACACTGAACAAATGCCATGAAAACAACTGGCAAAGGCGTCCAGTGCGTCCTGGCTTCCAGCAAAAGTAGGCATTATATAACGGCTGTGCCTACACTTTGTATTTTTTTTTAAATCTCAGTAAAAATAGTACGAATTAAGCATACATGGTAAAAGGAAAAAATTAATGAAGTGATGAAACTGCATTGTTTTAAAGTGAGAATCAAAGCATTCTAGGATGCAATAAAGCTCACTAGGTAATAAGTCTACAGCACACTGAAGACTGTAAGCTAAAATCTAAAATAAAGCTCTGATGAGTTAACCTGTATTTTATTCAAACAACCACTAAAAACCATTTTCTTTTATGACTGACAAAAGTTATAAGACTACAAGATCTAATGTAGAAAAAGCTTTATCCTTCATCTTACCATTAAAAATAGCCTTCAAAGTAGTTCTACCTAAAAGATTTTTGCTATTTCAAAAAGCACACACACATAAACTATTTCAGTTCAAAACACAATATGCTCCTCTACTGCCATAACCTAAAAGATTGTTCTTGGAATTTAAAAAAAAAAGCGCATGTAAATTAAGGTGACTGAAACATGCTTTCATCTAGCAGAGTAATATGGTAGCTATTCATCACCTGAAGTCATAAAACACTAGGTCTCGTCCTTAGCATATTCTAATGAAGCCTATCATGCAAATGAGAGTGACCTTTTCCTTGCATTCTGCAAGTTCACATTCATTCCAGGAGTACATAGAGTTTGCCAATACAAACTAGCCAAAGACTGGTAATTACTGTAATCAATTAGTAGTTAGTGTCGTTCTGCTCATTTTCAGCTAATGTCAACTAAGCCATTTTTGAGAGAGCCACCCTTGACAACAGCTTTTCTGTTGTTGTTTTTAAAATGGGGAAAAGAAGAAAATAAAAAGACAAAACGCTCCAACTTTCCAATATGGCCGCAAGGTCGCCTCCCTCCAAGTGATGTGAAGACCCAAGACAAGGCCCTAAAGTTAATAACAGACAAAGACTCCCGGTAAAGTTGGGTATCCTTAAAATGACATTGAAGTTTTCTGCCTCTACAATTAAACATTAATATTTAAATATTTAAATGAAGGGCGCTCTCCCGCGCAGCAGTCCAGACTTGGTGGGACTTGGGCACTCTTCGCAACGGCTGAGTAAACAGGCCGTACCCTCTGCTCGGAACAGTCCATTGCGTCGACAGTTATGGATAGGAAATATTACGGCAGCTGGTAATTAAAGTAAAAACTAATACTGTCTCAGAGATGGGGAATTTTGTAAAGGAAAATCATTTATCATGGCTTACCGTTCTCCCAACTGAAATGAATTATCTTCTCCTGTGGCACACGTCCATTTGAAGCTGGTGTATTTACTAAACGAAAGTGAGGTCCCCTGGCCCATCTTAACTGCAGTAGCTCATGAGCACAGAACAGAAACATAACAGGTCTTAGAAAATATTCTACATGGATTACACAACATAAAACCTTAGAATTTAAGAAGTGGGCATCAAAAACAACAACAACAACTTACATTAAAGGCTGTTGCATCACAAGAAAACCAGACAATTAAAGATCTACGGTGTTTTCCCTTAGTATGGTTGTTTATTAAATTTATAAAAAGGACTGAAGAAAAACATCTTTGTGGTTGCTAAGTGCTGAAGAGAAATGTTAATTTCATATCAACTAATGTTCTATCAGTGGACCCGGCCAACATGTGAAGGACAATATATTCAACATTCACTTATGAAAATTTATGAGAGAAAAAAAGAGACTAGAAAGAAAATGAATCTGTAATATCTTAGAAGTTATCTAAAAAAGAGAAAATACTTAAAATGTTGAGATAAGCAATTTCGCTGAGATTCCTGAACTCAAACAAACAGTAGAACTAAATGCCAGCATTGTTTGTACAGGTCAAACTGAGACACCCAAAGTCATGTTTTCCTTGAATCTGTACAATCTGGGGCCTTTTATAAACTGAACTCTGCCTACTAAGGAATTACTGATTTTAAACAAAGAGAATTTACTTGGGAGGAGTATTACAAGGGTAAATCAATACAAATATATAAAATACACTGACACATGAATGTGTGTGTGTACTTTTATTCTCTCCAAAAAAGGTAAGTATTTGAAAACCAAAATGGTAAACATTTAAAAAAAAGAAAAAAAGAAGCACAAAGTCATACTCATATACCAAGTGAGGACTTTCAGTTTCTTTATTTCCTGCTGCCTGAAAATATCATTCTTAGATGTCTAAAAAATATCCAAAAATTGCAGCCACTTTTGAAAAATTAAAAACATCTAAAAAAGATTAAGTGCCTGTGGAAAAGAAAACCATCACACTAAAGATAATTTTTTTCTGTAATCTGTAAGCACTCATAGAAACACCTTTCCAAAACAAAAAGCCAAAAAATGGCAAAATGAAACTGAAATACTAAAATGTCACAGGTGTCCACAAGTTATCTCCTGACAACCTTTGAAGTTGTCAACCTTTTCAAGTCCCTGCCTAACTGTGGGGCTGGGGGGGGAGCCCTTGCTCTGAAGTGTCCGTTTCCACGGTGCTATCAGGGTAAAGAGAGCAATCAAGTGGCAGCAAGCAGAGTGGCGGTGCAGATTTATTGGCTGGCTTCTGGGACGGCTGGAACCAGTCACCTCATGTGGCTTCAGACGTGTCGATCCTGACACCGAGCCAAACAGCGGGATGATGGCGCCTTCCAGTCCTGTCAGAAGAATCAACCCGTGTGGGTCCTGACAGTTACGGAGAGGGGACATGAGCAGACATGATGAGCACGGAGGGGAAAAAACAGCCAGGAAACTTGAAAGGCCTAAGGCTTCACACAAAGATGACACCGGGCATGGAGCAAGGAGCTGACTTGTCACCAAGGAAAGGCTAACGGGAACCACTTCCCCAGAGGACGCAGGCCCGGGACGCGGCTGCTCCCACGCAAGAGGAGGTCTTTACGGTAAACATTTCCGACAACTGGTGACCCAAGTCCTGTTACGACACTAATTGTCCATGAAAGCTGACCCGCAGCAAAGCAGCACAGTTCAGTTCCCATAGCCCGGGCTCAGGCGCGTGAACATGATTGCAGGAGACAAAAGACATTCACATGTCACAGAGGACCCCAAACGCGTGATGTCCGCCCAGCACGCCCTGAAAGGGGGCACTGCTCAGACTCTACGCCTCCTGAATGGAAATAACCAGACTCCAGTACAATACCCTCAATTTTCTAATTTTTTTTTAGTATAGTTCCTGTTATTCTAATGATGAGAAGCAGATAAAATAGAGTGGTAATAATTTTGTTTAGATGTTGTTACTTTATAAATAAGAAATCTTATGATAAAAAAAGTGAAGAATAATATTAAGTTTCCGTTCATATGTACTCCATGAATGATTTAATGTTGCTAAAGTGTTTCAATTTGTTAAGAGTGCTTAGTATAGAAAGCGGTTTGGGCATGTATTACATATTATAATTTACAATTATTGCAGCATTTCAATTTTCCCATAAGCTAATGAAGTGCATAAAGCACTTTTCTAATGCAGTAATTTAAAACTATATTAGGTAACTTTGAATTACCTTGCTTATTATATCTTTTAAGTCATAGAGATAAAAACTAGTGTTTTAATTGATAATTTAACAGTTAAACATTTTTTACTTGAAGCAGAAAACTGTTGAATAAAAAACCATAAGCCTATGTGTAACTCCTATATTTAAATCAAAGTATAGTGAATCTTATTTAACTTTGGAACTGTTCCAATGTTTGGACTGATCTACATATAAAAAGTATAGAAAATTAAATTGATTAAAAATTGAACTCATTTAGTTATTCAGTGGATTTCAAAGTTGCCTATTTTATATATTGCGTAGATTTCTAAACGTAATACACTGCAAACACTGGGACTTTTTTAAAAACTGAAAACATGGCTTAAAAACAAGTAGAGAAAAGTGAACACTGCGACGGCAAAGTAAACCACCAGACAGATTTGCTTTTTATTAACTTTGAAAAGAAAAGAGTAATCATTTATGTGGATATTTAAAACAAAATTAAAATGTTTGCTACTAATTCGGGGAAATTCTATGAGAATTCTAATGCATTTTACACTCATTTCTTGACTATCCACTGAAGGATAACCTGAACGGGTGCTCATCCTAGGTAAATCGTGCTCTCTAATTTGACAATTAGCATCCACATGCTTTCTCTCTTTGTTTTGCTGAGACAGGACAGGATGTCCACGAGATGGTTTCATTCTGTAGATCTAAGTTAATTCCCAGATATTACGTATCTATACTCCCATGGAGCGAACTATGGAAGCCTCGAGGGAAGCACTTGAAAGGTTCTGACACAGCTGGAGCCCTACAGGTCTGGCGCTAGCCACCTGGGTTACTCTGTCGACAATATTTGCCTTTTTCCCGCTGTGAGCTTCAGCATCTCTCTCTGTAAAGTGAAACCCTGACATTAAGTGACCTTGAAGATTTCTTCCTCTCTGAGATCTAGTACTGGTTCTGCACTATCTATATCCTGGGACTCTCTGGATCAACAGCATCCAAAAGACCTACGCTTATGAAAAAGGGACGTTTTTGGAGCCAGCCGCAGACCTCCTGGACCATGGAGACAAGGAGGAGGCGCGTCTCACCAGCCCAGACGACGCTCCTGCACACCTCAGAGATGGACAGTCACTCATGTACTGCTCTGCTGCCTCCAAGCGTATGGATAGTAAACCGCCAACCATGAGGGATAAAAACTGCCTGACAGAAACAGTACGGGAGAAAAATAACTTGAAAACTAATTAGCGCTGCTTAGTACACTTTTTCCGAAATACAGGATATGCCAAAATTAAAGTTTTCTGACTTCATTACTCCTCCTGATTAGTAACTGAAAATGTTTTCCCCTCATAAGTGGATTTAACCTCAACAGGCTTAGAAATTTCACTCTAAGGAATCAGGACTTGTTTTTGTTCCGTTATTAGAAATAGGTGAAATATTTCGTTTAATGAAACATGATAAACTTACCTAAGAAAAACTCATGAACTGACCAATTTATAGAATTATCAGATCACATAACTAAAAGAATTTTTTAAGTTCGTTATTTGTATGTATGGCTTTGTATACCACAGTGATACTTTATATGTATCTTATTAATGGCTTTATTTAATCCATATCTCCATAGTACCTAACATATTTTATACATACTGGGTACTCGCCTAAAATATTTTAATAACTTCATACTAAATGAATGAATGAGAGAAACAATGAACATGCAACAAAAAAGAAAAAAAAAAAAACCACATCTCACCTTTCCTTTGTGGAACATCTGAAACAGAATCCATACTGTCCAAACCATTCCTCTAGTTAGGGAAAGGCACTATAGAAAAATCAATTCATGGGCCTCAAGAATAACAGAGACAGCAGCTGACTATGAGGGTGGCTGAGACAGTGCCCACGTAACTCCTCATCTTCCACCGAACGCCCTCCTCCTTTGCTAATAGCTAGCACTTCCCCCCAAGTACGGGGCGGATGTTCTAACAGTAAACAGTGCCAAACTGTGGCTGTGCCCTTCCTCTGGCTGTCCCTCCACAACAGCTCCACACCCTCATTTCAGGAGAGGCAATGGATTACCTCTAAAGTAAACACTGGGCTCTGACCATGAAACTGAGGTACCGACAGCTACTGTGATGAACCGGCAGCTGGAATTAGAGTCCATATTCCAGTCGAAACCTGGCCTGGCACCCACATGGGAAAACACCAAATGTACCACCTTCTGAAGCAACATGGAGGAAAAAAAATGAACAGAAACTGTTGACAGAGGAGTGAAAAGCAGCGCGTTGGAAATACAGAGCCAACTAAGAGGCCTGAGGAGAACCCCTCTTCCTTTTTCGATTGTTTTTTAGAGCCTCATTGCTCAGCACTGCTGAGCAGGGCTGGCCCTCGGCCCTGGACTGAGAATCTGTCTTCCCCGTCCTCACTCCTCTGCCTCTACCCACACGCTCTGTGTGACTAGCCTCCCAGGCCCTGACCACACACTCTGCACCTCGCACTGCGCTTTCCACCTGCACAAGCACGTTCACTCCAGGCCTTCAGCCACCACGTCTAGGAGACAAGAACTGAGCTCGCCGTCCAGGCCCCAACCTCTCAGACAAACCACAAAGGCCTTTCCAGCCACATCAAGCACATCAGCCCCTAACTAGAGATGGCTGGTCCATCAACACCTCAAACTGAATGTTTATAAAACTGAACTCCCATTAAGAGGACTCTTAGAGAGTTATGTCGTAATTCTTCAGGTGAGAAAACTAAGGAAGAAGCAGACAAAAGCAGTCCCTGAGAGGGCGGGGGCTCAACCCGGACTAACCCCCCTTCCGTGGCTCTGCACGGCCAGCATCCGCCCTTCGTTCCTGGAGACCAGGCAGCACCCAGTCCGCCTCACAGAGCGTGGCTTTTCCTGCCTCCAGCTTTCCAAACCTGACGCCCTCATCGCCTCAGCCCTAACTTCTTATACATTCTCCTGATCATTCACTTTGAACTTTAGGACTAACCTTCAGTGGGCTCTCTCCCTTACTTCCACCTCAGCCATCCCCTCCTGGAGCTTCTTCCAGTGTTTTAAGTGCCTCTTCTCGGTCAACTCTCACCACTGTACTCGATGCAGTCCTTCATTATCTCCCCAACACACGGCAGTAAAAGTCTAGCTGGCATCTCCATGTCGTTTTCCTGTCCAAATCCAGGCAGCATGCCACAGGCATCATTAAGTCTTTACAGAGAAGTCCTGCTTGAGCCCTTCTCCTCCTCTGCTCATAGCCTTTCATGAGTCTGTCCTCTAACCATGTCCTACGAGCCATCAGACAGGACAGTACTCTCAGGGACTCCCACTCACCTGCAGAAGGAAGTCCCAGATGCTTCCCTGCCCCATTCATGACTTGCTACCTGTCTCCATGTCCACTTCTGTCTCCCTTCCAATGCATATTCAGGGCAGGCTCACAATCCCTCATCCAAAATTCTGAAATCAGAAGAGTAATGAAAACTGAAAGTTTCATTTTTTTAAAATCATCGGGTGGGAAACCAGACTTGAACTGACACGTGGTTATTTAGGGACTTCATCTGATCCACAGCAATAGTCTTAGCACCCAGCTCAGTGCTTGGCACACAGAGAAAGTTAACATTCATAGAGCAGAACTGAGCAAATCAATCTTAACTGTGATGACTGAGTTTAGTAAATGATCCTTATTTCCTAATGAGACACATAGAAAATGTACAAATTCCTAGGTTTCTCTATCGATTGACTGTTACCTTACAAAATGACTAGAACTTCTAATCACCTCCAAAAAGAGGGACTGAAATACCACAAATGCTAAGGACCACGTAAAACACTCACAACTGATACTTCTTCTAAGGCATAGCTAAATTCCAGTATTACATACGTGGAATCTAGAATTTAGAGATTTCTGCAGGATTAAAATGTGAATATTTCTCTATGAATATGAAAATTAATGTGCATTGATTAAACAGCCGATGGTTTATAAGTCAAGGTCCAGCCAAATTAGGATCTCTTAGTGGGTCATGTTTTAGCTCCATGTATAGGATACACCGTAAGTGACAATACCCTGACCAAAAGGGTCACTGGTAGCAAAACTAGGCATGTTAATGAAATGCTGTTATGAGTAAATTAAAGTCAATATATATACACATTTACCAAAATTCTTTCTCAATTCATTGCTGTTTCTTTTCTATGGAATTTGGTTTATGCATCTTAATATTTTGTTCTGCTTTATAATTTTATTTTAAAAAAATAGAGTTATCCTTTCCACACACAGTATCCTCAGGCTTAGACATAAATTATTAGCTCTAATGATTCAGACTTGGTGTTCAGCCTTATACAATTCTCCACACAGCAAATATATTGTGTGAGGTATTAGTTGGAATCACTCTTATTTAATGAAATGATCCATCATGGTGTCTTATAATTAAATACACTCATAGCCATGATTCTTGGACACAAAAAGCACAGGAGCAGACAGTGTGGGCTCAAGAGGCTGAGCTGCCACGAACCCCCAGGGGGTGCCGAGTGGAAGTGGACAGTCAACTGGAGAAAGGAATAGACATCTCAATTCATGTCACTGAACCAGAGCTCGACGTAAAAACACACAGTATATAACACATTACCATTACTTCACCACCACAGCCCACGTGGCTGAGCACAAACTGTCTGCAGAAGAACCGAAAACGCCCCTGGCCTCCCCCAAATCCCCAAGGGAATGTCCAAAACAATGTACAGCCATAGCAAAACCCAAGGAAAACTCAACACCCAATCAGTGTCCCAAGAGACTGTCCACAGAAGAAGCTGCCTCTTATAGAAAACACGCATCAACTTTGTATTATTAACAAATCATATTTTCACCAAAAAGCTAATGAACATTACCTGAAATATTGTTTTTCAGTTACATAACACCGCCTACTCAAATACGAAACTGCATATGAAAACATTAAAATGAAAAGTAGTTTTTCACATTTCGTAAGAGTGAAAAAATGATCTCTCTAAACCCTAAATAAAAAGTTATGAGGTTGAAACTGCTTTTAAATTTCAATCCAACTCCAATTATATATTTTTAAAATTAGGTTCTGTTAGGGACATTCCATCAGGTTTGGCACACTTTGGATTACCAGGTAGAGGAAACAACAGCACAAACGGGAAGAGACTCAAAGATGATCAAAAAGAAATGCTACACTGAAGAAATTATTTTCATGGTTGATAAGTATTATAGGTAGGAAATTAGCTTCTGTCTCACCTGTCATTAAAAGAGCTTTAAAAGCAGTTATTTAAACAAGTAGAATGAAACATACATTTAATAGGCATAGAACGTGAACAGATTTTTAAAACAGGGAGAAGTAGATTTTTTTTAATTGTATAAAAAAATTCGGCCAAAATAGTTAGCAAAAACTACCAAAAACGGATGAGTGTTCCCATCTATCACATGAGAAAATATCAAAGATCTAATGCTCGCAGTTGGACGGTGCTGTAAGCTGCACACACTCACAGGGGTTAAATGGATCAGACTTTCTGAAAAGCAATTTAGTTGCATGCAAGAACACTTTAAAATCATTATTCACTTTGAAATCCAATGTTTCTACTTTTGGGCATCTATCCTAAACGAATATTATGAAAAGGGCACAATAATGTATACACAAAGATGTCCACCACATGGTCATACAGAAAAGTAAAAAACTGAACAACCACTGTGAGAAGCATTAAGAAATGGTCACATATATCACTATATGCACACATACAGAATGTTATACTGCCATAAACATATCTGCCAAGAATATTTAATGGCATGAAAAAAACACTCCTTGTGTAATTTTAAGCAAAAACATATCTTTTAAAATTGTATGTACATCACATTCGGTTGTGCAATATAAGAAAAATTTTATCAAAATGTTAAAGTGGGTTAAAGGTGATTTCTTTTTCATATTTGTTGCAAATTATTAGCCCCTCCTAATTTCCCACAATGAGCATATAATATGTTGAGAATAACATTTAGAACAATTTTTTAAAATAAGAGGTTTTTTTTAACTTCATATACTTCTGGTATGAAGTAATAAGCTTCTAATAATAAACTGAACCTCTCACAAATAACAGCTGTAAAATCTGAACAAAATACTAAAAAAAAAAAAAAAAATTATCTGATATTTCTGGAAACTAAACAAAAGCTGGAAATTTTTAGAGTGGTTTTAGAGTGGAGTCAAGGCATGATGCAAACAGTAAAAGGTAAATCCAGCCCCTCCTCCCTTTTTGATGGCTTTACCCTGGAAAGAGAGGCAGCTAAAATCACAATGGAAAAATCAGCATATTTCTGGATCAGAGGGAAAGTGTCCCAGGGCAATGATAGCCACAGAAAGAGTAAGAAGTAAATACCATAAAAGAGAGAGCCAAAGGAACGTCTGATTTACGAATAAACACAGAATACATAAACCACGTATGAACCAGGAGGCGTGAAAGCAGACTGCAATTAAAGCTTAAATAACAAAAATGAGATATAAGTGGCTGACTACAGCAGACATGACAGATGCTATCTGATGGTAATCAAGTTAACTACCTGCTAAAAATGAAAACACCAAGAGTATTTGAAGCAAAGTATTTGAACAAAATCCACAGACCACACAACATAAAATTCAAAATGTCCAAAATCCAATCCAAAATAACTTGACGTAGAAAGAGTCAGAAAAATGTGAGCAAATCTCAAGCAAAACAGTATGTGGTAAACAAGATGACCAAAATGCTGGAATTATTTTAAAGGACTTTAGAGTAGCTATTATAACCATACTATGTGAAACAAAGGATATGTGCTTGGAATAAATGAAAAGAAAGGAAATTTCAGCAAAGAAATAAGATTTATTTTTTTAAAAGCCAAATGGAAATTTCAGGAACAAAAGATAAAATAGTTAGAATTAGAAATGTGCTTAACAGGAAAATGGAGATGACAGAGTAAAGAATCAGTGAATTTGAGGATAGAGCAATAGCAATCATCCAACGTGAAGAACAGAGAGGGAAAGAGACTGAATTAAAAAAGAAAGTAGTAAAGAGAGCCTCAGGGACCTACCTGAGAAATAATTACAAAGGGTTTAACATACAGCTAGTTAACTAGAGTCCCAGAAGGGAAAGAGAGAGAGGAAGAAAATGGGGTACAAGAAACTTCTGAGGAAATATCAACTCACTCAGGAACATCCAGCTTTGGCAATATAGAGATGTCAGTGAATCTTGAAAACAAATAAAACCATGTAAAATTGTCAAAAGGCAACAATTTCATGATTCTAAATATCAAATTCAGGCAACAAGGGGAAAGGCACTTTGTCTGGAGCTTTGGGTGGGTGGTGGAGAGAGGAGCACTTGCCTGGGGTGCTACCATTGCCCACGCCCATCCCCGGATCTGGTGAGGGACCGTCAGAGCTTTATTAACATATGACTGGCACACACAAAAAAGGAGAGCTCTCAGCCAAGGTGGTGGAGGGGGAAGCTGTTTGGGGCAGGGAACAAAGGCTATAGCTTTGTCAGCTGAAAGTGAAAAACTTGGTAGGAAGTAAATGAGGAAATCTAACAACACTGGTGCACAACGCTGTGAACCCAGTTTCGGCAATGGAAGACTAGTAAGAAATTCAGCAAGGAGACGCTATAAACAAAGGACCAGTAAAAGGACTAGATGAGTCTCCCACCACATTCCTGGCTGACTAAGCAGGGGTGCAAAAGAAGCCCAGGGAAGGCATCAGACAGAGCCCCAGAAGGTAACTTGCTTGACAACTACCTGAAACTCTGAATGTGCCCCTGGTGCAGACACAAATAGCAGGCAGATGGTAGACACAAACTCTGCCCAACTCATTGTTTTTGACCATAAAGTCTTACATTCACAGGGAAAATACCCAGAAAGTCAAGGTAAAACAAATGAATCAATAAGCATTTAAAAACTGAACAGAAACACTGGAGGCTATACACCATAAACAGATAAAATTCCACGCTCTCAAGTCAATACAAGTTAAAGGAAAAAAGGACACTCCTTGAAAAGTGAATCAAAATCCAAACTTACCATACCATATTATATAAAATGTCCTATTTTCCACAACAACAAAAAGAAATCATAAGATGCCTTTTAAAAAAAATGTAAACTATGACCCAGATTCAGGAAAAAAAAAAAGTCAAGAGAAAAAGAGAAATTTGGCCCAGATGTCAATGGAGCAGAAATAGTTCAGAAGCTACTTAAAAGATGTACTACTAATTATTTAAAATGTTCAAAAATTAAAGAAAAATATGTCACTGATTCAACAAATGGGGAATATGAATAAGGAAATAGGAATTATACAAAAGAGATGCTAGAGATTAAAAGTATAGCATTTCAGAAATAAAAAATTCCTACATGGGAAGGAAGTCGATTTGAGAAGGCAAAGGAAAGAATCAGTGAAACTGAAGACAGAAGGACATTAATTATCTAATCAGAAGAAATAAATTTTTAACAAAATTGAACAGAATCTCACAGACCTATGGGACAATTTAAATTATTTCAACAAATGTGCTGTATGAATCCCAATAAGAGAGAAAAGAGAGAAAGGAGTAGAAAAAAATATTTTTTAAAATAATGGCTAAAAACTTTCCAAATTTGATGAAATACATTAATCTACAGATACAAGAAGTTCAACAAACATCAAGAAGTATGAAGAACTAAGAAATTCACACCTGGAAACATCACAGTCAAACTAAAAAGAAAAAAACAATTACGAAAATCATGACAGCAACAAGAGAAATAGTCATCACATACAGGGAACAGCTACATGTTTAACAGCTGCTTTTGCAGGAGAAAAAAAATACAAATAAGAGGCAACTTATCAGAAACAACAGAGGCCAAAAGTCAGAAGAATTGTATAGAAAAAGTAGTGACAGAAAATCTATCAATCAAGACATCTATATTCAGCAAAACTATACTTCGATAACGAAGGGGCGTAAAGACATTCCCACATAAACAAAAGCTGACAGGAGGGCTTCCCTGGTGGCGCAGTGGTTGAGAGTCCGCCTGCCGATGCAGGGGACACGCGTTCGTGCCCCGGTCCGGGAAGATCCCACGTGCCGCGGAGCGGCTGGGCCCGAGAGCCATGGCCGCTGAGCCTGCGCGACGGGAGCCTGTGCTCCGCAACGCGAGAGGCCGCAACAGTGAGAGGCCCGCGTACCGAAAAAAAAAAAAAAGCTGACAGGATTCACATCAATGCCAAATAAGGCAGTAAGAGAGAAAGAGACGAAGAAAACACCTGAGACATAGAATAACAAAGAGCAAAACAGAAAGCATAAACCCAACCAACTACACTACATTAAATGTTAATAAATACTACAGTTAAAAAGAATAAATTATTGGAATGTATTAAAAGATCAAAATTATGCGCTAACCATAAGAGACATACTTAACATTGAAAGAGATAAATGTATTCAAACCGTAAAAACTGTAAATGATATTCCATGCAATCAGTAACAAGACAGCTGAAGTGAGTATACTAATGTCAGACCTAATAGATTTTAAGACAATTATTACTAAAAAAGAAGAGGGACAAAAAAGTAAAGTCATAAATATTGGATAAATACAAGTAAAACTATTTCTATGCAAAGAAGATGTGATTGTTTATGTAGAAAACCCTCAGGATCTAAAAATATATACATGTATATTGGAACAAGTAAGTGAACTTAGGAAATTCACAGGATAAAAGGTTAATATACAAAAACCAATCACACTTTTAAACATTAACAGCATGCAATTCCGTTTAAAGTAGTGCAAACAATGTCTAAGGCCCTCGCACTACAGACTGCAGAACACGGCTGAGAGAAATTAAAGAAGACCTCGATGGCAGTTTCCAGAAATGTTAAGCACAGAGTCATCACACACCCCAGTCGTTTCCCTCCTAGGTAATAACCCCAGAGAAATGAAAACATATGTCCACACAAAGCTGTACTCAAGAGTACATACTACATGATAGAGCGAATTAGTTTACAGTGACAAAAAGCAGGTCACTGATTCCCTGTGGCAGGCAGGAAGGGGTGGTGGGCTGCACACAGGCACAGGAATATTTAGGGGGTGATAGAAACGTTCTTTTATCTTGATGCTGTCGCTGGCTTCAGAAGTGTATAGAACTGTCAAAACCCATCAAATGGTACACTTTAAATGGACGCTGTTTACTGTATTGAAATTATTCTGCAATAATGTTGAAAAAAATAAACGAATAGAGTTAAGCGAATGAATGAACAAAGGTTTTAAAGTAAATAAGCCTTACACACCTATTTAAAACAAAATTTAAATGGTGAGAAAAATTTGTAAACATAAACAAGTTACACTCTTCAATAGATCTCTAGTTTTGTTTCTTTAATTTGTTTGTTTTGAACCTCAAATCTCTGTTGGGTATAAGGGAATAAAACCTTTACAGGTTTTACTATAAAAACCGGTCATATAAACAAATTATTTAACTATGGTTATATAAGGAAAATGATCTCATATCTCATAGATTATTTTCAGATCTGTACACATAATTCAGTTTTATTATTGAAAGCAGCACCAGTTATCACACAGAAAATAAGTAAATTTTATTGTCTGATTCATCTTGAATATATCAGGTCTGTGTACTCCAAAGAAGCACAGAATGCGAAGCTATTATAAAACTTCAGTGGAAAAAGAAGTGTCACTATCTAACAGACTCAGGAATACTGTCTAGACTCACAATCTTTCCGTCCAAAGCAATGCTGATGAAAACAGACTCTTCCTTAATAGGAATTGTCACAATAAGTAATTGCACTATGAAACCGAATGACTGCATTTTTATACAGAATTTTTACATACCTAAAATTCTGGCAAAAATAGTTACATTAGAATCACCTGGGCCAATGTGGAAATGCTAAAAGATATGCATGTGTACACACACACACACACACACACACACGCACACACACACACACACACACTCTTTTTCTCTCTCTCTCTCTCAAACATTATGTGTGTATATATTTGTTTTTAAAAGGTAAAGATAATAACATTAATAACAACAGATAGTACATCTCTATATATTTAATATATATGTGTCTATATTTAAATGTAGGCACATATGGTATATGTATGATACTGTCCTAGTGTTGCTTTACTGCCAATAAATTGAGTGTCACTGATTCCATTAATAAATGAAATTAATGATGAATAAATACAACTGATATACTTAAATTTATTTAAAATTGATCAAAATTTTTTAAATGCCTGCTGTCACAATATAACTGAAATAAGGCATTTAAGAACATATGTTTAAAATAAGACTTGTCTATTAATTCTTAAAACATAAACCATCCAAAAATATTCATGCAATAAGATAAAACAGGTTAGACCATGTCAAGAGAGCAATGAAAAGAAAATAACCTGAATAGTAACAGAGGAAAACATTAACACCTCGGCTATCAAAAACTCACAAAACAAAACAAAAAAAACCTCATGACTTCCCTGGTGGTGCAGTGGTTAAGAATCCGCCTGCCAATGCAGGGGACACAGGTTCAATCCCTGGCCTGGGAAGATCCCACATGCCGCGGAGCAACTAAGCCCGTGAGCCACAACCACTGAGCCTGCGCTCTAGAGCCCTCGAGCCACAACTACTGAGCCTGTGTGCTATAACTACTGAGCCCACGCGCCTAGAGCTCATGCTCCACAACGAGAAGCCACCGCAATGAGAAGCCCGTGCACCGCAACGAAGAGTAGCCCCTGCTCGCCGCAACTAGAGAAAGCCCGCACGCAGCAACAAAGATCCAACGCAGCCAAAAATAAAAATAAATAAATAAATAAATAAATTTATGGGGGAAGAAAGGTAGTCAGGGAACTAGGGGTACTACAAGCACAAGTGAAAGAAAAGAAGAGGGCAGGATCTGAGAGAATAATGGCTAAGATAACTGGTTAGCATGGTTTTTGAGGGACAGTGAAAGGTTAGGCTGGAAAGACTGCCAGGGCTGCAGAGGAGCAGAGCCCGACAACAACAGAGGACCCCAAAGGTCGTGGGGATGCCAGCCCTCGAGAGTAAGTCCCATCTACAAAGACCATCCGTCTCACTGTATGCAGAATACACTTTGCAAGTGAAAGCAGAGGAAATATGACAGCTTTCCACTCATCCGATGTGATTCCTTAGGTCAACACTGTTTTACTCCCTACCAAATCAGAGAGTTCATACTATAGAAAAAAGTGCTCCAAAATACTACCTGATATTACGAGGAAACTACTGGCAAATCTTATTTCCAGGACATGAATAGTATTCAATTCACATGATAAAATACTGATAATCATAAATAAATGTTACTCTTACAACTGCTATGTAATTTCTTTTTATTCTTCAATTTTGAAATAAAGTTGAAAGTACTGCATCAAAAGACAGTAAAAGAGTTATCATTACTTTTCAAATTGACAAGCAAAAAAGACATAAACAAGTGCCAGGATAATAAAAATGGCGCTGTTCACTTTCCAGAAGAAAAAATAAATTGAACTAAAATTATTAAGCTAACAAAGCAAGAGAAAATATGAGTAGGAAAATGACAGTTATCTGCAAAATTCATAAATGTGTCTTTTGTATAACCATAATGATCATATTTTATGCTGTCACTTTGCATTTAATTGCTCACCCTGGTACTTTTCTTCATAGAAGCCATCAGTATCCCACAGAGCCAGATGCTGAATTGCAAAAACATACTGTGACCATGGACTTATAAGAAAGTTACTTTGCTGAGCTGTGGTGTATGACAAGTTAATTTTTGCAATTACACTTTCTCCAACAATAAATGAAGCTACTGCTTACGATTATCCTATATTATTTTTAAAAGGCAAGAAAATACTCTTTATAATAAACTAATCAAACTCTTTTAAAGACTTCAGTTGATGTGAGAAAGTTAACTTTTCAAATAGCTCTTCTATCATATGTCCAAAAGTAAAAATCACCACCTCAGCTGAAATGTATAAGCAGCTTAACATGTTGTGACATGACTATGTTTTCTGAATGCTAATATACGATGCCAAGTTATTTCAAGCCGTTTAGGAAAGACTAAGCTCAGTCTTTTGATCATTACTTTTCTTTCTGCTATATTATGCTAAACATAGTATTCAAAGGATCAGTCCATTAACTGTCATTTAGAAAGAAATGGCTATTGCACAATAATTTATCTGCGGGGAGTAAATTGTTCTAAATTTAAAATATTTGCAATGGCCATCAATGTCACATACCCGGTAGTAATAAAACAGTAGGACGTCGTGCTCTGTGAAAACCTAGGCTGTCCCCTGTCATACAGTATCTCCACACATATACTACAAAATTTGGGAGCTATTATGTTTTGTTTTATTCATTAAAAGGCAGAGAGCAGGAGGACAGTTCTCTCCTAATGAACTTCCCCCCATATTAAAGCCAAAAGAGTTATTTCATGATTAATGTTAATATATCAGAACAAAACAACATGAGGCAAGTATCCCAAACGCCTAAGTCAAATTTGCCTCCGGGAGGAGGATATCTAAAAAATAATTACTTAATATATATATTTTTACAGCTCTATTACTTAGTGACTTAAAATTTAAGTGACGCTAAGTTTTATTCACATAAAATGAAAAAAAAATGTACATTTTCACTACATTATACAAAAGGAGCGTAAGATATTAAAATGCTCTAGGTAAATCTAATAAGTTTTTCACAGGACTTCAATAAACATATAATAGTACTGATTTATTTTCATGTGTGTAACATTGTTCCCACGTCACTTCCTAATCGAAAGGGGTTTGTGAAGGTGTTATTTCAATACATATTTAAGACTTAAGACTTAATTCAATAAAAAATCCTAGAATTTTGGAGATGTTTGATTTCAAATCCCTCGTGTGTTTTTTCTCACTGTGGAATAAAACATGAGATATGTGGTTTTAATTTACAAGTGCGCTTGGAGATCACCAGCTCAAACGCTGAGTGCGTAAGGTGAGAAGCACAGCACAGAGCTGAAACGCAGTCATCAATAAAGCAAATGTCTGTCTATCAGGCCTCTAGGCTCTGACCCCTACTTGAAGGGAAATGACAAACCTTGCAGATGTCCTTCGGGCCACACAGTAAGAAGGAACCTGCCTGAGCGCAGGGGTTTGTATCATTTGTATTTCAATTTCCCCACCAGCCCTGAACTTCCTCCCGGGTCCCCTGCATCCGCTCTGTGTACTCCAGCCTCTCACTTGGGCCAGGGACTCGCTGCCCACATTTCCAGTCCCCAGCTTATGGCTCTTCTCAGCACCTCTTCCTGGGTGACCCACAGACATCACACCCTCAACAAAACCAAAACCAAATTCCTCCTGCTCTCCTCTCCCAAAGCTGCTTCCGTGGAGTAAGCCCACCAGCCACCTACCTGAGATCAGTGCTCTGAATTCTCCTCAGTTCCTCCCTCTCCCACCTCCTCCTTCAGCTGGGCCCTTAATTCTGTCCTTCCCACATCAGAAACATGTCTCCACTCCAACCCTGTACTCTACTCTGACTGCCTCATCTGGAACCTTCCCCCACTCCAGCCTGGCGCTCTCTCACTGGCTCCAGGGGGACAGCCTCCGCTGACGGGGCCCCCAAAGCAAAGCCTGTCCCCGAGGCGGGTTCCTCACACCCAACTCCCAGGGGGTGGGGACCGGACAGCGCTGATGGCCTCACCACGACCACAGGGAAAAGCACGAAGTAACGCACACAGGTTCTAAACCTTGTCCTCTTTTCCATGCTTCTCTCTCCTCTAAGGCCCCGCCAGGGAAACATAAGGCTCCTGACTGGTTCTCACACAGCTTTCTCTGCCTGAAATGCCCTCTCCTCCTGTATCCACACAGAAAACTCCTATGCTCTCCAAAATGTCCGTGGTATTTTCTCTGACTTCCCCAGGCCAGACTAGTTACCCCGCCTTGTGCCCCATGCACACGTTACGGCCCCTATCTTGGGACCGACGGCTGGCGTGACTGGATTATGAGGGCATGGACTGAGATGGGGGTTACTTTTGCCCAGGACAAAGACACTGTTCACTAACTTTATTAATTTTAAATGAATTGAACTTGTTGGGAGATAAAGCATTTCAAGAGCTTAAGTAAATGGAAAGCATAATCATCTTCTTCAAACTTAAAACTTTGACAAGAATAAAAAAGAAAGGTAGCAAATTAGTGCTGGGAAAATACAAACTAGTTGCTATATTCCCATTCTGAACCAATTTTACAAATGGGACTAAAAACAAGGAAGGAAACACCTCTGTCTGGTTTTTCAAGTCAAGAAAAGGAAGAATCATTATGGCAGCAAGGTAAGGCTCTCCCAGATCCATAGAACCCAAGATGCAGAATTCATAGCTCCTAACCACAGTTGTACAAAATGCTCGTGTTTCATGTATTAAGGCTAGAATTAATGACTGAAGAGTAATCTTAATAGAAATGTGTGCAGACATAGCATTTTTATAGTTTCTAAGCCACTACATACATTAGTTCGTCAGCTACTCAAAAGACACATCACTTCTCCATTTTCAGGTGCAGAAACTTCAGGCAATTTTCCTATAACTACGGCACAGAGGCTGGAACATGAACCCAAGACCTCTAACTCTAACTACATTGCCTCTCTGACAGACACATTTTAAAGGTGTGCGACACAAGGCCTCAGAACACTAAGCTGTGAAAGTGGCCAAGACACATGCATAATGCAAGCGAGGCTCATATCTCACACACACTGAGGGAGTTGAAAATAAAAGACAGAATCAGTAAACATTAATCAAATGTTTAATTCTGAATAAACCTTAATGAATAACTTTGCTTTAGATTATAAATAATTGTATTAGGGCTGCTATAACAAATTACAAGAAAAATTAGTGGCTTAAAACAACACAAATGTATTATCTTACAGACTGTATTCAGAAGTCCAGAAATGACTGAGCTAAAATCAAAGCATCAGCAGGACTATGTTCTTTTCTGGAGGCTCTAGGGGAGAATTCCTTTTCCTGTCTTTTCTACCTTCTAGAGGCCATTCATGTTTGCTGGCTCACGGCCCCTAACCCATCTTCAAAGCCAGCAAAGGGGGGTTGAGTCCTTCTCCCATCACATGGCCCCCTCTTCTGTCCCTCCTTACACATTTGAGGACTCTTGGGATTACACTGGGCCCACCCAGATAACGCAGGATAATCTTCCTATGTTAGGTAAACTGACTGGCAACCGTAAATTCCACTGGAACCTAATTCCCCATTGCCACATAACGTAACACGCTCACAAGTTCCACGGCTTAGAAAGTGGACATCTTTAGTATTAAGTGGGAAAGGAGGAGGAGAGGCTGCATTATTCTGCCGAACTAAATACCCAAGATTAAAACTGGATACTAAGTAAAATCTAAATTGAATTTTGATGTTTTGTACCCCTTCCCCATGAAATGGGGTCCATGGAGAATGGACAGAGATAATTGATCATTTATTTAAACTGTTGTCTCATTCTGACAGGACATTCGAAGAAAATAACGAGTGTTACTTAAAAGACTCCTCAGTCTTATCTAGTAAAATGAAGACTTCATCATATTATTTTACATTTTCCTTCTTATCCAGACTCAGTTTGACTATTCTAACCTTTGCAGAGACGGCTTTTCCACTCTCCCCTCAGGTCCACTACACCTGTATTTACTTAAGATGTAGAGGGCAAAAGTCAAAGACAATGATGAACTCATTTTGATTGCCAACGTGCAAGCTAGTGAACATCAGTAAACATACATGTATTAGGTAATAAGAATAAATTACTAAAACTAGTGGCTCTCTACTGCTTAAAAAGCATTCTTATCTCATTTGACTCTAGCATCACTTGAGATATATTTACGGAAATAGTATGCAAGTTTCTCAATAACACTCAGAAAAGAGAGGTGATGCTGACAATCCCACAGTTATTAAGTGTACAACTGCATCAGCCAGTGAAGACAGTATTTACCACGTCTGGATAGCTGTGGGAAAAGGGATGGTACCCAAATAAGGGTAGAGGGGAAAAACCTAAATTCAGTAAAAACACTGTAACATTTTCCCAAACAACATTATTCACATATTTTAGTTATGCACATTGGGGGGCGGGGGGGAACACATGAAGAAAATGTATAATTACACATTTCTACTCAAACAATAAGAGAAATCTGAATTAATTAGAATTTTAAATTGAAAATACTACAACAAAAATCAACACTCCTACATGAGAAAAAAATGAAAGTTAGAAGCCTTATATTACCACTGGAAAAGTTTACAGCATTTTTTCATTTTCATTTTTCTATTAATTGGTGTAAACTCTGCAGGATTAGTGAAATAAATTAAATAAAAGAGATACTGTGCAGAAACCGTGGAAGTTTAAATATTATGGTAAACTTTTAAAAGTTAAAATGTACCTGTCCTAATGGAAAACTGGGTTAAAAATATATTGCAAATATAAAAGCACAAAAATGCATTGAAAGTTATGTCTTTAGTACGTTTATATGAACTAAAAATAATTATCTTTTTGAACAGAAGTTACAAACAGACTCTTTTAGGTCAAATTCTTCTAAAACACACTGTTTGTTCAAAAATCAGCATTAATGTTTATACAGCAACATTTCCTCATGTAGACAATAAGGGAAAAACTTCATTCCCCCCACAAAATTTTGCCTCTATAAGTACCTTTAACAAAGTTGGAGGAAACACATCATGCTTGTTGATAGTGACGGGATTATTTCAAAACCCAATCAGATCTGTTCATTCCCTTTTGCTTAATTAAAGCAAAAGGCATCAAAATCTTTCACAGCAGTAATCAGGAGGAAGCTGGCTGGCACAGACACAGCAATTCACTCGACCTTATCACTGAACTGGACTGGGTCACTCAAGTGCAGCCCAGTATCAAAGCTGAGAATCGATGGCATCAGGCTAACATCTTAGAGTAACACAGAGATTGAATAACGCCGTCTGGTAACGGACAGGCTTTGTTCCTGCCTAGCGGTGCTGGATAAATGTTTCTGCTCATAACTTTAATGTGGCAGCTTAACCATTTAATCATTGTACATTAATACATTATCAATATAATGAACATGTAACTACAAAATTACTTGTCAAAGTAATCACATATTACAGATTTTGTGCATAAGTGCAACACAAGGGGATTCTGAGTATTAACTGTATGTTTACAAAGGAGATATATTATGGATTTTTAAATATATATAGACATTTTATATACAGTAAAGTTTAAGTTCTAGAAAAACTGTTTTTACTAAATGAAATCATTCTATGCTACATCTTTCATCAGATATACATGTGGGTGGTTTTAATGCGGCTTAATTCAACGTAAAAGACTGATGCTTATGCAATTTTTAAAAACTCAGTTTATTCAATTAGGCAAATTTACTTGATATTATATTTGTTTTACTGGAAAATATTTCAAAATATAAGAAATCATCTTCTGAAAATGCATCGCTTAAAGTCACCTATTCATTATCTCCAGTTAAGTTCAAGCACATTTTATTATTTTCCTAAAGGATCAAAAATTCTGTTGCCAAGATATTCTTTGGAGGTCTTTCACTTTCACCAAGTAAGACACTAAATCGTAGGGGACGATTATCAGCAAATTCTCTGCGACAGGCCCTAAGCCTGCTGAGGTTATGCAGCTGACAAACTTTGACGTGCCATGCCTGGGCACATTATGTCCATGTGGTGTGTACATCTGGGCACCCTTTATGGCAATGCAGCCAGCAGCCAATCATTTATTCCACTCTGATTAGCACACATGTAAATCCTCACCAATCAAGCCACGCTCGGGGTTACTGTTGTGGCAGCCATACAGCAAGCTGGGAGAACATACGAGCCAAGTATGAGAAGACACTTCTGGGCTTGATCTGAACCTGCCGTCACACCAGGCAGGTTCCCCCAGAATGGGCTGTAACCAGCTCTCCCTTTCAAAACTGATCAGAGGGCCCAAAAGAAAAAGGTCAACAGGCAGAAAGCTGATTGGCTACAATTCTTGATTCTTCACTAGTCCTAGGAATGCACCTGAAGCAACATGCTTCTCGTTCACTTAAAAGCACAGTTTACCACAAGCAAAAGGCAGGATTCGGTTACAAACAGGCTTCATAACACAGATACAAGGAAACTCTGAGGACTGTCAGTTATGAAATAACTGTCAGTTAGATTATAACAGTTATATTTCATATAACTGTCAGTTATATGAAATAAATCTCTAGATGTCTAAGTGCGAAATGATGTAATGCCTACACAGGCCCACAGTCAGTATAATAACTACATGTTAAGAGCCTAGGTAGATCATTATGTCCTTTTATTAGTCGTTTGTTCACATATAAACTTAAATTAATTTTTCGTGCCAAACTACCAGAAACAGTAACTCCATCTTTGAACATGCTTATGACAATTTTATTTAAAAAATATAGACAGATGATGGCACTTAGTTTGGTATTTTTTAATTTGTTTTTTATGTTACTTCTTTCACCATGATGAAATCTTCATAGCATGTTCCGAGAACACCATGCACAATAGTAATTCACCAAACTGTTCAAAGTTAAAAGAACAGAGATTGTGCTAGTAAAAATGAAAGTTATAGCTACACTTAGATGTGTTTTTTCCAATAAATATCAATTTATGCTGTTTCGGAACGTTCATTTAACTTGCTATTACAATTTACATCATTGAAGCAATGAGGGATTCAATCAACAAATACTGACGGATGCCTCACATGCAGGGGCACTGCACTAGGTGCGGGAGATGCAAACAGGTAAAGACGGCACCGTCCATCCCCACAAAGCAGCGACTGCAGAAGGAAAATGTCAGATTCACAGACAACAGCACTGAGATCGATAAGTGCATAAAGACGTCAGACCAATACAAAAAAGGGAACCAGACAGTTTTGAAGGAAGTACAATTCTTCCTCAAGAAAGCAATGGCCACCTGACCTCTTAAAATGTTTAGGTATTTTATGGTAACTAAAAATGTAGTCCACTTGTTAGACAGTTATTTACTAATAACTCACTCTGAAGTGTGTCAGGTAAACAGAACAACCATAGTATCTGCCTTCATGGTATCCACAGCATAGATGGGAGAAAGACTGTAAACCTATAAACAGTCATACATACATAATTTTGCCTTGACTAGATCCAGGGGACACTGATCATCTCACCTACCAGCACTGGAGGCAGGGGTGGTCAATTACAGGTGATTCTAAGACTACATTACAGATGTTAACACAACGAGGAACACACCCTCTTCTCGAGGAAAATAATAAGGGCAATTTCTATGATTTTTCCAAAACAAAACTAAAAGCTTTGAGGAAGACAACACACTATAGAACAGCAGAAAAGATACTGAACTAGGAAGCAAGAGATGAAGATGTTAGGAATCTTTCAAAGTCCACAAATAAATCCTATAGAAATGATAACACTGTAAGAATCTGATATGCAAGAATTTTTGTGGTAGAATTTTCATTTTTACCTAATTCATTTTAAAAGATATTACCACCTAACACCATAATCCAAAGCACCCATAATCATGACTAGCCACACTCAGTGGAGTGATACGTGCCCACAGACCCCAAGTAGCGGAGGGGCGGGGGTAGGGGGCTTAGGCGCTCAGTTCTATTATTAGGCCTAATCGTCGGTTGAAAAAGGAGAGCAAGAAAATGATCTTTAGCAGCTGACAAAGGACACTGGCCCAGAGATGAGTCAATGCAAATACAGTCCTAGAGATACAATACAAACCACTCTTTGATCTATAAATAGGTACTATAGTTTTGTGTTTAATATGCATAGAGTGTGTTCCCACCTGCAAAAGAAAGTTCACATCTCACATTAAGACCTTACTTAACCTATTTCTTTTAATTTTCATATTGTCAAAAATGTCCAGTATTTGTTTTCTCTCTATTTACAAGACATAAGCTATTAACTTTTAAATATACCCCTACCTTATTTAATCACAAATAAGGACAAAAAATTACGATTTCACCAACATAAATGAATTCTGAGTTTTTCTCAGACATGAGAAAAACTGTTTTTTTTCCATAAAACAAGCCATATAAAAATAGGGCAAAATATATTTAAAAAAATTTTTTAACCTAGAATCAAAAATAGTCTTTAATCTACCAATATATATTCATAGGGCCAGAGATGTGCAATATATGTAAAAGACATTTTAACTAAGATAATTATATACTCCATCAACAAAGTTGTTTTAAGGCATATAATAGATATAAGGCAGTACTACATCAATATTATAGAATGAAGAACATCTGGGCCACTGAGCATTTTTCACTGTATTTCCAAAGGGCATCCCATTCAACTAAATCGGAGTTGGCAAGTAAGTGGTTCATGAGCCACCACTGACTCTTCATGGTCTTCATTCCCCACAACATCAGGGGCAGCCTCAGGATCCCTCTCAACACAGCACCACTCACCCACTTCCAACAGATGGGAGCAGAAATCTACCCATCTTCCCTGAGCTAACTCAGGGGACCTTACTGACAAGTTGGACTCTGGGTTTACAAAATTACAGAGGAATGCCTTTCTCAAGTCAAAACACCATAAACACACCATTATTTATCAATCCCCTATAAACCGACTGAGAAACTTACTCAACATGGCATAACTTGGTCAAAATGTATTTTTGACATTAAATGCAATGATAGATGACAGTAAAATGCAGCTAGGGAAGGGTCCATCTTCTAATCATAGCACTGGAGTCTACGTGAGATAAGGAGAAACACAATCTTTAAGAAAAGCAAAAGTCCTGTTATCGAAAAGACACATTTCCACCAAATTTGCTATTAAGATCAAAGGCACAATAAATTACAGGATGAATATACCTGCAGTTCAATAGTGCCTTGTCGACATCCACCCCATTTCCTCCACTTTCAAAAAACAAGACTCTTCGTTCTGGGTCTAATGCAACAAAACATTATACTAAAGCTCATTTTTTAAAAAATAAATTTATTTTATCTATTTACTTTTGGCTGCTTTGGTTCTTTGTTGTGGCGCATGGGCTTCTCACTGCAGTGGCTTCTCCTGTTACGGAGCATGGGCTCTAGGTGCACGGGCTTCAGTAGCTGTGGCTCGCGAGCTCTAGAGCGCAGGCTCAGTAGTTGTGGCTCATGGGCTTGGTTGCCCCGCGGCATGTGGGATCGTCCCAAACCAGAGCTCGAACCCGTGACCCTGCATTGGCAGGAGGATTCTTAACCACTGCGCCACCAGGGAAGCCCCTATACTAAAGCTCTTAATGCAAAGAGCATAGCAACTTAATTTAAGCAAGAAAATGCAAACTTATGCTTCACAAAGAACGGTCATTTATGTAAAATGATGGCAATGGCAACGCTATTTTAGTATTAAACAACTCGAGATAACGTATTTTTTAAAAGAATAAAAGGCTTACCATTTCATGAACGTGAAAACTCTTCAGAGATGGCCAGTTAAAAAAAGAAAAAAAAAAACATTATCTTCAACAAGTTTCTTTGGGTCCCTCTGGCCGTGAACCCAGGTCTGTGTCACGCCCAGCACCCCTCAGAGTAACAGCCATATTCAGGGAATACAAAAGAGAACTTTTTTTGTTTCACTTTCACAATTATAATTATACTGAATTATATCCTGTTTAACAGCATATCTATAACATGCTGTATAAAAGAGCTCCCTACACAGGTCCAATAAAAACAAAATCTTTCAAAGACCTAAAAGAACTGGGCAAATTGACAGCACCTACATCTACCTTGTATCTCACTGCACCTAAAAGAGTAACCGATTAACTAATCAACATAAATGTATGTTTGGAGGCAGCTTGGGGATATTTGTTAGTACATTATTTACCAGCAGGACAGGTCATGGTAACATAACTCGTTGATGATTTTATTACTAAAAACATTACCATAGCCTGTAAAAATAAATGCCTGTGGCAACCAGGTAAGGCCAACCCCTGTAACATACCCATGTATGGGTGCCAGTATGTGTGTGTGTGCACCTATGTATGTGTATCTTTATATGCAAATATAATATATATTTATGTATAAATAAGTCTGTATATGTCATTCTGCTTCTGATAAACCATTTAACCAATATATAAAACTCATTTACATGCATTAGAAACAATGTAAATCAAAAGTCAATGTATCTCACTTTAGATTTTTTAAAAAATCAACTTTTCTTTAGTCATTTTGCACTTCAAGCAGAATATTTACTATTCGTAAAGGAATGAATAAAATATCAATAAGAAAAATATTGATATACTGTAATATATATTTATCAGCTTGAAACATTGATAATAATACATGTTTTTTATCTCACTACGAATCTGAACACTCTGGAATTGTTGTATAAAAGATGAAGTACTTGCTTATTCAATTATAAACTTGGGATAACTTTGACAGAAAATATCAGAGATATATTTAATAAGAAAACTGACCCAGGCTCAGATAAGACACAAGCACCCTTCTCATTTCATATCTAAACTCAGAGCTAAGAATCCTTCTTGACACTGAGCTAGTATCACACCAGAAAGTTGATGTCAACTAAAAAAGCAATGTAATAATATGCAAACTTCTTTTAATCAGCAGCCCCTCCAAAATGTAATGCCACCTCTGATCTAATACCTCATTAGAAGAGCATTCAAAAATGGAGAATTCACAGGCATGTCTTCTTTATAGATGTTTTCACTATAATAATGGTAGCTGAAATGGCACCCCACAGGGGGCTATATGCATACCAAGCTAAAACCTAAGCAAATTAAACCACAAACTCTACTTTCAAGTTTGAATTTCAAGATTTACAAAATAAAGCTGAGACAGGCATTTTATTTACTTATAGAGGCTTATGAAGTCTATTTCCTAAATATGTAAAATAGTCTTCTCTTGCCACAGTGCAATAAACAAATTGGCGGGTGGGGTCTAAACTGTTCACAGGTCAAAGGCCAACAATATAAAAGAAGCTAGAATTTACAGAAAAAAAATTTTTTTTAACAAAACATACAGAGGCAGAAATCAGGGTCAGGCTGAGGATCAGGTTCAAATCAGAAACCACCACGTAGAAGAAACAGGCCTCATCAAAATAGCTGGGTGAAAAGCCAGCCGCGACAGCTACCTTCTGCGGTGGTGGGGCAGGGAGGCCTCAGTGACTGCCGGAAGGAGAAAGAGGACAGCTCTGGCACTGCTTTGTTTCTTGATTCAGGGGCTAGTTGTGTGGGTACATTTATGAGATCTGTCAATCTGTACACTTAACACTTGTGCCCTTGTCTGTACATGATATCCATACATACAATTCAATCCAGAGCTACCTTATAGGCAGCAGGAAAACAGGATGTACAGGAAAGTTAAAACATCACAGGAGGGTTGATCTTTGTAAGAAGTTGTCTCACTATTTGCAGTGAGACAACTGCAAAGGGGAAACAGTTGTTTTCTTTTGATGAGCTGATCAGCAAACTGATTCAAGGAGGGAACACTCATTCAAGCCGCTTTTAATGCCAATTAGCACTTGTGATAATTGTCTGTTGTTTTAGGCAGCTTGGGCTGCTATAACAAAATACCACAGACTGGGGGCACTTAAACAACAGATGTTTATTTTCTCACTTTTGGGAGGCAAGTCCAAGATCAGGGTGCAAGCACGGTCGGATTCTGGTGAGAACTCTCTTGCTGGATTGTAGATGGCCACCTGTCACTGTGTCCTCAGGTGGGGATGAGAGAGAAGAGCAAGGGAGGTGGGGTAGGGGGAGAATGCTTGAGTGTCTCTTCCTAAAAGGACACAAATCCTATCCTATCAGGGCCCTACCCTTATGACTAAATTTAATCTTAATTAACTCCTTATAGGCCCTGTATCCAAATACAGTCACACTGTGGGTTTGGACTTGATAATATGAATTTTGGGGGGGGACACAACTCAATCCATAGCACATACTAAATACCTGGCACCATTAGAATGCCAATAAACATATTTTAATCTTCGATAGATTAACTTAATGGAAAAAAACAGGAATAGGTTCCAGAATCAAAACTAATTTTACCTTTGAGATGACAAGGGCTAAAAAACCCAAGGCAGACAACAATTACATGTGGTCTCAGTTGTGTTTCTCTCCTTTCTTAAAATGATTATCTCACCATTGTAAACTAACACGGTTTCGAGACTAAGTGTCCTGTGTCATCTCAGAAACAGCTCACCATTTTGAAGACTGAAGGTAAAGCTGAAATGAATGACCTTGAAGAAAAGGGAATACAGCTCAGATCTAGGAGGAGGGGGTTACATAAAGCTTAGAAGAGAAAGAATTGGGGAGAGGAGTAGAGAAAACCAAATAATGAAATTATCTCGATTTGCCCTTGCTGGAGGAAAATGAAAAGTGCTGATGGCACTGTGCACCCTTACCAAAAGCGTGGCTTCAGCAGTTTTCCACCATGTCGGAAAGTGATACAGACAACCCTGACCTAAAGAAAATGCCAAACCTGTGGCAGCACAGAAACTGCTCATGGTAAACTAATTAGATGGTTTTTATCCAGAACATTCCTCTGAAGAAAGCAAAAGGAGAGACTTTAAACTTAGGTATGCTATATAATTTATTCAAAAGTTTACTTTGCATAGATGATTTTGGGATTTAGAAAATAGTGGCATATTAAATGAGTAAACCTCACAAAGTAAAGCAAAATATTTCCCATTCAACAAACCATATTTTTACCATCCAAATGTCCTTAGAAAATAAACTGTAAAGTATACATGAACCGAAAACTTTGCCATGTTTTGTGTGTATTTTTTTATTCAAGCATGATAACAACAGTTATGCTGTGGGAACACAGCGCTAACATCATTGTAAATGGCAGTGGCAGCGACAATTTAAATAATACAAACACATTTTAGGGGCAACTTTAATTTACTAAGAGGAGCATATGCATATAATTTTCTCTCAAGAGCACACTCTCACAAATTACCTCTAGTCTTTCAATTAAATAAATATACTAAGATGTTAGAAAAATTGTGTTGTACTACTGGATCTATTTTAAATGTGATATAATATACCTTTTAATATTTTAACTGTAAAAAAAATCCCACGTGAAACAGGAAAACTATTCCACATAAACCTACCTAACAATTAAAAAATGCCTGCTTAGATTTGTCCAAATCTAGCAAATTAAGGACCAAAACCAGTGTGCCGGGCAGTTAGGTATTCCCTCATAAAGCCTTTACTACAGCACCTCACCTCACACTACGAGCCCCCTAAAATGGCACAGAACTGGTGTTTCCTCCACTCTTTCACCACCGAGTGAAACCGCTCTCCTCCATTCAGGTACCAGGAGACATTTTTAAAATCCCAAAACTCTTTCTGACTCACTTCACTCTGTATGACACCGCGTAGCACAAGGAGATCAACTCGGTGCTTTGTGACCACCTAGAGGGGTGGGATGGCGGGGGCGGGGGTGGCGGGAGACGCAAGAGGGAGGAGATGTGGAGACATATGTATATGTAGAGCTGATTCACTTCGTTATACAGCAGAAACTAACACACCATTGTAAAGCGATCACACTCCAATAAAGATGTTAAAAAAAAAAAAAAAATCCCCAAACTGTCTCAACCCCTTAGACGCAATTCAGGTATCATCTCCTCCGAACAGACTACTCTGAGCCCTCATGCACAACCATCCTCCGGGTGATAGACCTACGTACCCCTCCCAACTTCTTTTTTAAATAAAACATTTAACTTTTATCATGGACAAAAGTTTCCAGAGTGGTGAGAATAAAAACAAAACCTGCACAAGCCAAGGCACACATGACAGGCAACATCTCTTAAAGGCTTCTTTGTTTGTTTGTTCACTTTATTCAAGTGTGTGTCCATACATCAGATTTTATCTTTGTGATGCGATACAGAGGAAAACATCTGCTCAGTCCCAGGTGAAATTGGGCCCAAATGTATCTTAAACATGGCCCGTGCCAGAAGATTAAAAACTGATTAGATTAATAAATGATTCAGAAAAACCCTGGGTGAGGTGAGGTGAAAGGACGGAGTGAAGGGCGGGGGTGGAAGGACACAGGAGTGCTTATTAGAGAGCATCTCTGTATAAAAGGTGCACGAGAATCCACCCAAACTTTACCCAAAAGCTTTCTACACTATGGTTATGGCGAACCTCTGCAAATGCTTTTCGGGTTTATTACTGGGTTGCGTGTTTGCTGGGGGAGGCAGTGAGGGGAGCATTAAAAGACAAGCAAGCGTACTCCTCCGCGACTCCCACTCCCCGCCACCAATCAGGCCTCACCCTCGACGGCCTCGTGAAACCTGGGGCATGTTTCGGGAACAATCTGCCTTGCTATTTATGATCAAGTTATATCTTTCTTTCTGTACCACGAGTGTACAGTCTTGAGGCAAAATGTCAAAGAGCCTTCTTGCTCTCTGTGTGCGAAGACATCTGAGACACAGTGTTTCAGGCACGATGAGCAGACAGAAGGATGGACCTGGAGGCTTACTTACCTCACCATACAGAGAACTCCTTTCCAACATTAGGGTCTGCTCGATCCAAAACATGCAAACATCACGCATGCAAGGGTAAGTATCATGAACAACAACGGGAGAGACAAATGAGCAATTTAGCTGTGCTGTTTATAAATCTAGACATTAATATGTTCAGCTTATTTAAAATGGAATATACACTTCAAGGTCTGCTTTTGCTGAATCACAACATGAAATTTTTTAAATGGCTCATATTTTAAGTTTAAAATTCCTTAGTTTTATCTGATGTCCATTCACAGGAAGTTCCTGAAGTTCAAAACCTTAGTAACAGTCATTGTTGTGACCCTGCATTCATTATGCATAAACATAAGAAAAAAATCGTATCAAACAAAATAAAAGACTGCTTTAGGACTCTGTCAATTGAATGCATTTCTGCACTATTGACCTGAACACTGGAATGAATAAATGTAATCAAATATGCTGATATGATGTTGGCACTAAAAAACAATTGAATTTATTTTCCTCTGTAGCTGTTTGAACTATCAAGGATTTTAATCTATGATAAATTCTATAACCATTAAAAATCTTAGAACATTGATTTATGCCTTAATTCAGACATGCTGAGCTCTTCAAAATAAATGTTCCAAAATAGCATACACTGGAAACTGCAATTCTAACAGAAAACAAATGTTAAAATGTTAGCATCTTTCCTGAAGATATTATAGTGTATTAATTGCTGATCTTGGTAATGTAGCTTCTTAGTTTTACATAATTTAGGTTTTAATTCATCGTTTAATATTTAAGTGGTTTTTTTTCTCAAGATGTGTTTTCTACTTAAATGTTAGCCACTAACCATGGTATATATAAAACAATTCTATGGCATGAATATATGACAAAGCCATGTATTATATGACATCGCTATGATCACAAATATGAAAGCGATCACAGCAGTTTATATTCTAAACAACTAACAGCCATTTTAATTTAGCATTAATACATAAATAATTTAAGCTCAGAGACAATGCTTAAAAAACAAAAGACATGAATACAAAAGTACAACCAAATCACTTTCTCTACAAAGAATTCTTTCAGATTTTAGTTAGAAATAATGAAGTTTGGAGGGGATATCATACTATTCAAAGCTTATTTGTATTCTTTTTTCCTGCGAAAACTATGGGGACCCACACTGGTGTATGTGCCAAAGGATATGCGGTCTCCTCACAGAAGCAGAAAAGGATACACAACACTGCCCACCTAACAGCAAACAAGAAGCTAATGAGACTGGAGAAGGGTCCAAGAAGTTGACGAGGGAGATGCTAACTTCCGTGTCAGCGTACGAATTTGGACAGAGGCCCAATTAAATTTTTGAAGTTATTATTAGAATAAGTGCCGTAGTGCAAGGTGCTCCTCTTTAGCTTCCTCCAAGGACAAAACTCTCCAAAGCAGCAGCCATCAACAGCGCAATGTCTCATCAGCAGCAGATCAGTTAAACGCATTTTATGGCACGCTTTAATAAACTTCTGTAGGTTATTATTTTACTCAATGTAATTTGTGAACTGTGCCTTTATTTGTTTTTTTATGTGTTATATAGCCTTAATATGATGAAATAAGAAAAGAATGTCAATAAAGGAAAATTCACAAAGAGAGCCCATGAAGAATGCTTGTAGTATCTCACCCTACCTCCAAACTACCTTAAGACCACGTAAAAGTTCAGGGGCCACCCTTATCAGGAAACAAGAGTGCTCAGGGTATACCTTTTTCCACACTGTTACCACATCACAAACCTCTCACCCACCCCTACCAGTTTTGATAAAATTAAAGACATACATTCATACACCACAGGCATATGTTCCCCTTCTATTTACTTGTCTGCTTTCTCCTTGGAAACAAAATTGCCAAGAAAAGTTCCATGCAGGCCTTTTAAAATCAGTGGTTTCACAGCTATAAGCAAAGCAATAATATAGTAACTGCTCAAAATAAAAGAGATTTGCATCCACTTAGTTCCATTCTTTTCCTAAGGAACATTTTCCACATCAGCTGTAACATGCAGGACACCACCATCAAGAAGGAAAACGGGCTAGGTTAAAGTGGTTTCCTCTGGAGGACAGGATCTTTCATGTTCTAAATTAAGCATCTGTTCATTGTTTGAATTTATATGATCATAGTCTTTAGAGGAATAGGAAAAAATAATTGTTTAAATGAGGGGATTAATTAAAAGACTTACCAAAGTAAAAGGCCAGCAAAACTGGCTTTCTGTGATACATGTGTTCTCCCGGGGCCCCTGTTTTCTTCTCACCACTCTAACAGCCTGCGTCTAACAGCCCAATATGCGTCCCCCCCATATACTTGCTCTTGTAGATATGTCCCACAAAAAAATCACAGCAATTATTTCTGAACAAGAGTCCTCACAGGGACTGAAACTTTAAGACATTTCATTCGTCCCCCAAAGCACTCTATTCTACAAGGAAACAAGGAAGTAGTGAGCTAGCAGACAGTTACTATGTAACACCAGATAACCTAACTGAAAACAAACATGCAGAAATCCAAACTGGAAGACAACTTTCCCATACACACAAAAATAATACTACACTGCATTTACATATTATTCACACACACACAGATTATCTTACATGTTTGCAAACTAGATATTAAAAATTATCATCCCTATTTCACAAATTTGGAAGCCAACTGCCAGTTGAGAAAAGATGAACATGCTCATTAGCACAAAATCACGGGGAAGAAAGGAAAAAAAGTAATATGTTTTTATGAAGGCTAGGAGAAACCTAGTAAGTGTATATGACTAAATAAATATGGATCTTAGCTCCAAGTCAGACACTCCTTCTATCCCTTGGGATTCTAAGGTTAAACCCTGGCAAACAAATTAGGATATGGTAAGCAAAAAAAGAAAGACATCAAGGACTATCAAAAAAAAAAATTAAGGGCTTCCCTGGTGGCGCAGTGGTTGAGAGTCCCCCTGCCGATGCAGGGGACGCGGGTTCGTGCCCCGGTCCGGGAAGATCCCACATGCTGCGGAGCGGCTGGGCCCGTGAGCCATGGCCGCTGGGCCTGCACGTCCGGAGCCTGTGCTCCGCAATGGGAGAGGCTACGGTGGTGAGAGGCCCGCGTACCGCAAAAAAAAAAAAAAAAAAAAAAAAAAATTCAAACAGAGGACTACATGAGGTTTGAAAAATGAGCTAGAACAAAGATGTCTGGAAGAATAAAGAGGCAAAAAAGTAGAAAAATTGTGTTTTTGCAGGTACACTTTAGCCAAGGCACCGCTTCTATATTTTTAGCACTTGCCCCAATAGTTCACATGTTTGTAACCTGACTACCAAAAGAAGGAAACAGGACATTCATCCACCAAGAATTAATGAGAGATTGCCACCAGCAAAAGGGGCCTAGAGGCTATTGGACAAAAAAGCTAATTGCTGCAACATATATTAATATCTGAAATTTTTTTCTAATCTTACATATCTCCCATCCCAGAGCAATCCATATATATATAAACAATCTGATAAATATGGCAAAAAAAGAGAATCAACAATAGCTCAACATGGCAAATTACTTTGGCCCAGACTTCCGTAACTTCTGTGAAAAAGAGTAAAAAAGAAACTCAAAAGGAAATTACATTTGCTTATATTCACTGTAGACCAGAAAGCAAACTAGTAGTGTGTAACTCAATCTTAAAATACTTGCTTTTGATTATCAAATAAAAATTCAGACTAAAACAGGTTCAAAAATTGCAAAGTCTGGGCTTCCCTGGTGGCGCAGTGGTTGAGAATCCGCCTGCTGATGCAGAGGATGCGGGTTCGTGTCCCGGTCCGGGAGGATCCCGCATGCCGCGGAGCGGCTGGGCCCGTGAGCCATGGCCGCTGAGCCTGCGTGTCCGGAGCCTGTGCTCCGCAACGGGAGAGGCCACAGCCACAACAGTGAGGCCTGCGTACCGAAAAAAAAAAAAAAAAAAAAAAAAAAAAAAAAAAAAAAAAAAAAAATTGCAAAGTCAACAGTTAAGCTTCCAGTCACAATGGAGTAACCTGGAGCCCACCATAAACAATGAAAAAAATCGGACAAAATATAACAAACAACTATTTTCAGAAACTGGACAATAGGCAGAATAGAATTATGAGCCCAGAGAAGAGAAACAAAGGAACTGAGACCTGTGTAACACCTTTGGATTTACGCCAAGAAGCAACTTTAAGACCACAGTGCAGGGACTCAAACAAAACACAGTGTCTCACTTACTACAAGAGACAGATGAATCAACTGGAACTTGATGCTCAGAGAGCACAGAAAAGGGAGCTGCCCAAAGAAACAGCTCCAAAACTCTTCACAGACGTTCTCATGGATCCTTGGCTGAACGCTAAGCCAAGCATGGATAAGGTGAAGTTCCTTGAGACTAGGAAAAAAGGCAAGAAAGGGAACTATTACTCTAAACTATTCCCAGCAATCACAGTAAGCATGGAACTTCTGGCCAGCCAGAGTGATGAGTCTTCTTCAAACAACTGAAGCATTTGGGAGTGACACAAAAGGGAATACTTTACCGTTGGGTTAGACTCCCCCTGAGAGACTTAAAAACAAACCTCTGAAGGACCAAGATGATTCTCAAGTGACTTAGATGATTGCCAGAAATAAATCCAACATTCTTTAAAGGCATATTATAAAATGAATCACAAACAACCCAAAATTTAAAATATCCAACATCCAGTCAAAAATTACTAGACAGGGCTTCCCTGGTGGCGCAGTGGTTGAGAGTCTGCCTGCCGATGCAGGGGACACGGGTTCGTGCCCCGGTCTGGGAAGATCCCACATGCCACGGAGCAGCTGGGCCCGTGAGCCATGGCCGCTGAGCCTGCGCGTCCGGAGCCTGTGCTCTGCAACGGGAGAGGCCACAACAGTGAGAGGCCCAAGTATCGCAAAAAAAAAAAAAAAAAAATTACTAGACAAAGAAGCAACAGAAAGTAACCTGTAAACAAAGATAACAAATAAGTCAATAGAGACAAACCTAAAGATTACACAATGATGGAATTATCAAGCACATTCTCTAAAACAGCTGCTATAATTATGCAAGTGAACATAAAGGAAAACCTTTTTTTAAATGAAGAGAATGGAAGATTTAATTTTTTTAAAAAAAGAAGGAAATGAGCCAGGAACTCAGTAATCTGAGTATATCAAACAGGTTAACATATGTATACTGAAATTCCAGGAGAGAAGGGTTGGAGGTAGGTAGGGTAGGTAAAGGAGAAAAATGAAAAAATATTTGAAAAAATAATGATCCAAAATTGTCCAAATTTCAAACAAAATTTCATCTACAGATCAAAGAAATGTAACTAACCCCAAGCAGAATAAACACAAAAGAAAGCACACCAAGGCACATCAAAATATAATTGCTAAAAAGCCATTAAAAAGAGAAAACCTTAAAATTGAAAAAATAATGATTTATCTAGAGGAACAAAAAGATTTCTCATCAGAAATAATAGAGAGCAGAAGATAATGATATGACATATTTCAAGAAAACAAACTCCCAGCCTAGAATTCTATATCTAACAAAATTTTCCTTTGAAACTGAAGATAAAATAATGATTTTCAGACAAACAAAAGCTGTGAAAATTAATCACCATCAGACATACACTATAAAAAAGTTAAAGAAAGTTCTTCTGGCAGAAAAGAAATTACAGATGTTGGAAATGTGGATCTAAATCCACAATGACAGCTGGAGACTTTAACACTTTTCTCTCAGTGAGAGAACAAGCTAGATTGGAGAAGACGACTATCACCAACTTGACCCAATTTTTAACTACAGGACCCTCCACTCAGCGACAGCAAAACCACATTCTTTTCAAGTACATATTGAACATTTACCAAAATAAATCATATGGGCCATAAAACAAATCTCCAAAAATTTAAAAGTCATACAGAGAATGGTCTCACAAGGGAATTAAGGTATCCATAAATACTTGGGAATTAAACATGCTTCTAAATAATCTAGGAGAAGAAGAAATTGCAAGGAAAGTTGAACAATATTTTGAACAAAAAAATGAAAATGAAACACAGTATTACGTATGTATGTTCAGGTGTAGAAAACTACACTGCTCTCATGCTAACAATTAGAAAAGGTCAGATAATCTACAAACTTTCCCTGAGCCCACCAAAGAGATGATGTCAGAAGACAACTGTGTGATCTCAAGTCCAAATAAGGACAAGGCCCTCTAAATGAAGAGGGAATGCATGCACATTTCACCTTGGACACAGAAGGGGCAGCCACAAGTGGCTATACAAGCGGATAGAAAGAAATCAGCCCAAATTTTAATGAACTGTTAAAGGCCAAAAGTGAGCCGCGGTGTCACTCTGGAATAGCGGCAGGCCCAGACACAAGAGTGCACGGCAATAAATCCACGTTGTCTTCCCAGACCTCCACTGGTGCTCATGAGGAAGACTGGGGGCAAGTCAGGAGACTGAAAAGGATCCACCTGGGTGGTACAGGCATGCAGGGGATGACCAGCAGCTGCCAGGGAACAGACACAGAGCCCCAAATGCTTCCCTAGACACTTGTCTCCCATGAAGCAAAGGCCTCAAGCAGCTCTGCACGGACAGCAAACACCGCCTCCCCAGAACAAAAACAAACACGCACTGCTTCTGCAGGGGAGTAGAGGCCACACCTACCACCTCTGGGATAGAGACAGAAAACCTCTTACATCCAGAACACGGGAAAAGACCCACTACTACCAGGCAAGTGTGCAAGAAACAACTGCTACCTTGGATGAGGTACAGGAAATGATCTTGTACTGAGGAACTTAAATGAGCTGTAGCTACTGCAGGGGGAGGGGCAGAAACTCCCACCCAAGACCCACAAAGACACGAAACCCAGTCTTACTGCCAAGAGGAGAAAGGGCAGGAACCAGAGGGAAGCCCCACCATGAGGATCAGGCACTTGAGGCCTTCCTGAGACTAAAATAGGCTAGAGCTGCCCAACAACTATGAGCCTAGCACAGCAACACTAACAGCCATCTGACACTGGGAGAAGGGTGGGAACTCGGAGGGAGACGCTCTCTGAGACACAGACATATGGGGCCTGCAAAAAGCTGAGGGTGGACCAAGAACACTGAGGAAAACCTCTAGAATACCAGCTCCCACTCTAAGCAAAAGGCATAAGCAGCCCAGCACCAAGATGAATGTGAACACTCTGGTACACAAAGGTAACAGGTAACAATACCAACAGTAAAAACCCAACACAGTTCAGCTCCTGGCCAGGCCGAATGGAGCCCCCTTACTAACATTCTGACTGAAGAAGAGGTGTGCCCATTTCTAGCAGTATTTACTTCAGTCTCTACTCTACTTCAGTCTACGGTAATGTCAAACATTCAATCAAAAATTACAAAACATAAAACAGCAAGAGGGCTTCCCTGGTGGCACAGTGGTTGAGAATCTGCCTGCCGATGCAGGGGACACGGGTTCATGTCCTGGTCTGGGAGGATCCCGCATGCCGCGGAGCGGCTGGGCCCGTAAGCCTGTGCGTCTGGAGCCTGTGCTCCGCAATGGGAGAGGCCACGGCGGTGAGAGGCCCGCGTACCACTAAAAAAAAAAAAAAAAAACAGCAAGAAAAAATTTCTGGGATACTACTAAAGCAAGGCTTAGAAGGAATTCTATAACACTAAATGCTTATTTAAAAAAAATAAATAAAAAGGAAAAAAAAGTCTAAAATCAATCCAGACTTCCATCCTAAGAAACAAGGAAAAGAACAGCAAATTAAACCTAAAGTGACTGGAAGGAAAGAAATATAAAGACAAGGGTAGAAATCAATGAAATTTGAAATGAACAAAGAGAAAAATCAATAAAATCAAAAGCTGGTTATTTGAAAGGACTAACATAACTGGCAAACTTTTTTAGCTAAAGTGATCAGAAACTGTTGAGGTACTACGAAAATAAAACATAGCATTAAAATAATTACCTGTAAAAATAAAGGTATATAATAGGATAAAGAATATCACTTATAAAAAGACTAAATGTTAAACATATCACCAGTGAAATTAAAATAAATTTTCAAAAAAACATTTTTTAAAATTAAATTAAAAGTTCTGCTTCTGATCCTGAAATAGCAACTGTAGAGAGAGGTGTTAATACTGGTTTTTAAAAATTGTTTTGGGAATTGTTTGGGGAAGCATATAAACTTGAACAAATATAAATAAAATATTTAATTATGAGATTTCTATTCAACATATAATAAAACAGCTCTAACTGAAAACCAAGAGTTTGACTCTAAATAAAAATAAGAAACAGATCAAAACGTGATTGGGTGATCAAAGTAAATAAATGACTACCAATTTGCCCTACACCAATCACTTGACAGTAGAGCAAAACATTAATGAAATGCTAGCTTAAAAAAATGGGAAAATGTCCACATTTGGGAAGACATTTTGTCCTACAAATACTACTGTGACTTTATCTTATGTCCCGTTTCTTCAACTGCCAAAAAAAAAAATAAAAATTACAAATACTTCAAGTCTCAGGGGTATACTTTCCCTACCATTCTTTCTGATTTTCAAAATTATAATACATAATCAAATATCCTAATGGCTAAGAAGTCATGCTTTAAATTTCTTGGCAAAAATCATGAACACTAAATAAAACTGTTCTTGCTGGATAACATCTCCTAAACTGTTTTCTCTTTTATTTCTAATGAGGTGAGTAGTGTCGATTGTTTAAATATTATTTTCCTTACGACCTCAAGATATCATGGAGTTAATTACATTTTCTAACCTTGTTCGTTTTATACTTGTCTCTGTAAAAAGAATTATTCATGTACTGGACCTTTATTAAGCTTTGTGGGCATCTAAATTTCCCTAAAAGAAGGCAGGCAAATAATTTAACAAAAGAAAACTATCCATGCCATTAAACACAGGGGAACAGTTTTTTTTTTTCATTTTAGCGTAATTAATCAGTATTTCTATTGACAAATACTGATCCAAGATATATTACAAGTGTTAGACAATCAAACAGCTTGTTTTTCGGACGTAAACTAGGCAAAAATATCATGAAGCCAGGTTCAGTTTTTTGGCAAAACACCCTTTTGTTGCCTATTTCTACATTTCACTATACTGCTCTCACAGCTTGGTGCCCAGCGTCCTCACGGTGACATGTGGATGAAGTTCCCACCATGGCAGCATCCCACCTGGGCCCACTTATGCCTGAACCTGTCCTGCCCTATCTCTCAAGCCCCCAGCTGTTATCTGCCATCACAACCTACAAATACCACATCTCTGAAAAACTAAAGAATATTCAGGTCAGAACAACATAATGATCTATACTTCCTTTGTAAGATATTTTCCTTTTGACATGAGCAACTTCAGCTCCTGAGGCAAGCCAGTGAGTGGAAAGGAAATTCTGAAGAGGAAGCTTTCAATTCTGTCAAATCATACCATAAATGACAACTCATGCGATTTGACCGAATGGCAAACCTGCTTAGAAATTTGTAAAACATCACACCACAACCCCCGACACACAAACACAAACTGCTGAGTTTATAAAGCATTAGTAGCAGAGTCAAGAGGTTTGGACTGCTGCTTCACATTGCCATTAACTAGTCAAAACCATAAGCAGTCACTTACCTTGTCTGACTTTCAGTGACTGCATCCACAGTGCGAGGGGATGAAATGGCAACTCAATGACTCTTTGCAAGTTTACAATAATAATAATATACTACCAAATGTTGGTATAGTACAGTTTACAAAAGACCACCAGAACTGATACACCATAGGACACAGGTCACCTGACACATATTTCTATATAACAGCAATTAAGTAGTGGAAATGTAAAATATTTCAGTATCATTTACAATAAGGACCATGAAAAACGAAATACCTTTACATAAATCTAACAAAGTATGTGTGAGATCTGTATGCTGAAAATCACAAACCCCTGATGAAAGAAATGAAAGGCCTAAATAAATGGAAAGATACACTGCATTCTTAGGTGGAAGATTCAATATTGTTAAGGTGTCAATTCTCTCTAAACTGTTTTATAGGCTCAATGCAAAAAATAACTGAACATCCATATGTAAAAAAGAACTCTCCAATCCATACTTCATACAATATTAAAAGAAATTAACTCAAAATGGATCACAGATCTTAATGTAAAACCTAAAAATTCTATAAAATTTTTCTATTCTATTATAGTAGATAATTTAGTTTTAAAATACCTAGGACTTGAGAGCAGATAACTTGTTTAATATGTTTTGCCCTGGTAACTGTTGCTAAAGGGTTAGGCATTGAATATTACTGTTTGTCTTCATATTTAAGTTAAAATTTTGTTTAGAGATAAAAGAGGAAGAAAAGGTCAAAATGAGTGAGAGAGAGAAACCTCACAGGTTGAAATAATGCCTAAAAGAGTGAGCTCGCCAGGCTGTGCAGCAGGTACTCTTTGTATTTTGTAACACTCACTTTGGGTAAATGCTTTTTCACTGTTAATAAATGTATATCCTGCAAAAAAAAAAAAAAAAAAAAATTTCTATTAAAAAAAAATAGAACTTCTGTGTGACCATGAGTTTGGCAAAGGGTTTTTAGGTAGAAAATAACAAGCTAAACCTAAAAAAAATTGATAAATTGGACTTCATCAAAATTAAGAATTTCTGCTCTTCAAATGAAACTGGTAAGAGAATAAAAACACAAATCACAGACTGGGAGAAAATATTTGCAAAATACACATTTTATAAATGACTTACATCTGGAATATATAAAGAAGTCTCCAAATTCAATAATAAGAAAGTAAACAACCCAATTAAAAAAACTGGGCAAAAAATTCAACACAAGCACATGAAAAGATGCTCAACATAATTAGTCATGAAGGAAATGCAAATTAAAACCACAATGAGATACTACTGGAGACCTAGTAGACTGGCTAAAATAAAAGGTCTGACAATACAGAGTGCTCATAAGAATCAAAGCAACTGGAACTTTCACACAATCTAGTGGTAACACAATACGGCAAAGCCATTATGGCAAACAGTTTAGCAGTTTCTTACAAAATTAAATACATACCATAGGACTTCACAATCCCATTCCTAGGTATTTACAAGGATGAGGTTTTCTTCATAATCTCCAAAAACTGTAAACAATCCAAATATCCCTCAACTTGGGAATGTACAAACTATGGTACACCCATCCGCACCATGGCATACAATGCAGAAATAAAAAGTAATGAACTACTGCTACACATGACAGCATGAATGAATTTCAAATGTGTTACAACAGGGTTTCTCAACCTCACCACTGTCGACATTCGGGGCCAGATACGTCTGTACTGTGGGAGCTGTCCAATGCAGCATCCCTCAACTCTACCCACCAGATGCCAGTAGAATTTCCACCATGACACCCTTTTGCCCACCCAGTCATGTCGACCAAAAATGTCTCCAGACTTTGCCAAATGTCCCCTATGGAGCAAAATCACCCCCAGTTGAACATCACTGCATGACACTGAGTGAAAGAAGCCAGACTCCAAAGGTATGTTCCATTATGTGAGACTCTGGAAAAGGCAAAACTAGAGGGGCAGACAAGGGATCAGTGGTTTTCAGAGGCTGGTGTTGAGGCGAGACTGGCTACAAGGAGTGTGGACGATTTCCAGAAAGTGTCCCATATCCTGACTGGGAGGGCGGTCGGTCACATGGCTATATTAAAGTTTATCAATCTTCACAAAATTGTACACAAACTCAGCAAATGTTTACTAAACATACATTAGATCTTAATTTAAACAAATAAAGAAAAATGTATATGGACTACTGAAATTAGAATTTTATTATCTGGAAAAATGTTCCAACCCTGAAGTCAATGTTGAAGATTAATGTCCATGAAAAATATTATATATATAAATATTAGAATGTTTAGCTTAAAAGATGAATAAACAAACTAAAATTCATGGAGAAAACAATATAACAAAAGATAAAACAGATTATGTAAGTCTGATCCAACAGTAGTTTCTTTATATTTATTTACACTACATTTCATTCTATATAGTGTTCCTCTGTATTCCAAAAGAGATGTGATGAAACAGGACAAGAATGCATCTTAAATTACTAAAACTTAAATATTTCTTAAATATTTTAAAATTTGAGAACTCGCAAATGATTTCAGCTTAGGATCTGGATCTAAAAATTTTTTAGTTGTCATAAGTATACATTAAACACTTATTGTAGTAGAAAAACTAATTTTTTAAGGTAAGTTCTTATTTCCATATACTAGTAAGGTTGATAACACAAATCATATTTTGTAATTTGGTTTATTTTGGGGGTGGTGAAAACGTTCTAAAATTAGGTTATAATGATGACTTCACAATCTGTAAGTATACTAAAAAAACACTAAATTCTTAAACTCTAACCAGGCTAATGTTAGGTTATGTAAATTATATCCCAATAAAGCCGTTTAAAAATACCATACTTATTATTCATCTACATTGCCAAGAATGCCAAATAGGTAGCTTTGACATCTAAGTGAATTTGGTGGTTGGGAGTAAAGGCAGATGGTGATTAAATCACAAACATTTTACGAGAGAAATAACAGATGTTTCCATATTGCTGGAAGGTGATGGGAAAGTTTTACTTCTATCCACTGGACGATCTAGAAGCCTGTCCAAGATAATGACTCTGACCATCTACTTCACCAACCCCTCCAACTTTTCCTTATTTTCACTGTGCCACATTGTGGTCTGCCTCCCACTTCACTATCAAAGCCTCTGGGCTGAAATGTTTCCATTTACATTTATTAGTCGCCCATACATACAACAGAGACAGAAAGGTATTTTGAACTCTGCATGTCATATCTGATGATGCACCTACATTTGCCATTTATTTATTGCACGTTCTTTTGACTAGCTAGCATTAAATTCCGCTCTGTAATGTATAACTGAGAAGACAGCTTCTAATGGGCCTGTGTTCAAGGGCAGAGTCACCCCTTTATGAAAGACAACGGCCTAAGGGGCATAACCGTGACTAACCTGAAGGGTAAAGACAATCAGAACCCATATGCAATTCGCGCCTCACAGAGAAACAAATGTTTTTTAAAGGACTATTTTTGATGATGTTTTAAGAAAAATTTATTAAAGAATTTATGAAAGAGCAGGTCAGTTCTATTATCTTTCTAAATTAATTTGTTTGAAAGCCTGATCTTTAAATTTAGAAGAATAATGTATATTTAAAGTATTCGATAATTACTATAAAAGTATTAATTAACAGTAGTAAGAAGAATAAGCTATCTAGGCACTATAAAGTAAAAAAATCATTTTCGTGGCATTTTTTAAACTGTATGATGTTAGGTGGGTCATAACATTAGTACTTTTCTTTGAAAACCTTATAATTACTCATCTTTTTAATTTTTTTTTTTTTTTTTTTTTTTTTTTTTTTTTTTTTTTGCGGCACGCGGGCCTCTCACTGTTGTGGCCTCTCCCATTGCGGAGCGCAGGCTCCGGACGCGCAGGCCCAGCGGCCATGGCTCACGGGCCCAGCCGCTCCGCGGCATGTGGGATCTTCCCGGACCAGGGCACGAACCCGCGTCCCCTGCATCGGCAGGCGGACTCCCAACCACTGCGCCACCAGGGAAGCCCCATCTTTTTAATTTTTAAGCTGAGTATTGACTTTGTAATAAATGAGTGCAAGATAAATTCAAAATCTGAAAGAGTCTGAGTTATACTGACCATTACCACTCATTTACAAAGAGACATATATATATTACTTTAATAGTGGCTTAAATTATCTTTCTGTTTAATACCTTATATAATGCCACAATCTTTCCTAAGGTAAAAAAACACATATAACACACTCTTTCTACCTGACTTCTAAAACTATTCCTGAATAATACAATGAATCTCCTTACTCAGATGTCAGCGTTCCAACAAAGGCTCTCTTCGTAACCCTCTGCTCCTTCCCCAGCCAGCCCTCCCCAACACCTCCTATGTCCCTTCCCCATACTACATTCTACCTTCCTTAGCACACAGCACCATTCCATACACTACCTTATCACATTTCCTCCTTCTGCTGCCTATACGTCCCAGTAGATTGTAAATTCCCTAAGAGCCAATGCTTTTGCCTCTTGTTCACTCTTGAATCTTCAGCATCTCCAATAGTACTAGCGCCTCACACTCAATAATTATTTGTTAAATAAAATATTTTGCACATTACATACTACATAATATAGAATGTGTAAAAATCATCACTTTCTTAACAACTGACATTGCAAGTCAGAACATTAAAATGTCTAAGATAAAAAAACATGTAACTCTGTTTAACCCATCATCTTCCAAACTTATTTTTTCTTGGAGCCCTTCTTTCACTAAATATCTGTAACAACATGACAACAGCTGTAGAAACAACGGTTTACATTCTTTTCAGTCAAGGGTTGGTACTAGATAGTGTCCAGACAACTCCATGTTAATTTTTTTTTTTTTTTTTTTTTTGCGGTACGTGGGCCTCTCACTGCTCTGGCCTCTCCCGTTGCGGAGCACAGGCTCCGGACGCGCAGGCTCAGTGGCCACGGCTCACGGGCCCAGCCGCTCCCCGGCACGTGGGATCCTCCCGGACCAGGGCACGAACCCGTGTCCCCTGCATCGGCAGGAGGACCCTCAACCACTGCGCTACCAGGGAAGCCCTCCATGTTAATTTTTTTAACTTTACAAGTAATGAAGAGCATCACAGATTTTTACATAAAAAGGAGACAGAATCAGTTATGGGTTTACATCTTGCAATAATGCAGTGAACAGACTGGATCACGGAGAGAACGAAGGAAAAGACTGGAAGCAACTGGAATAGGCCAGGAAAGGACAGTCAAGACCTGAGCCTGGGGAAAGGGAAGGTCATGTTTGTAATGAAGGGTTCACAGAGAACACGGGCAGACAGGAAGGACCTCGTACTGGGGGTGACCAGAGCACCGGCAGTCACAGGGGTTCACAAAGTTTCCACCTTGAGTGAGTAGGTCACACATTGGTATAAACTGGGAATCACTGAAGACAAAGATTAGAATATGATACTGGTTTGGGTTTACATATCAATTTGGAGGAGACCAAAGGATATTAAGGGAGAGTTCTGTACCCATATTGCCCAGAAAGTTCAGTGACATGAAGGTGGAAGAGGAACCGAAGTTAGAATTCTAAAAAATGCCAAAATTTAAAGATGCAAAGGAAGCTCAAGAGAGTCACACTGATTAGAAGGGTGGCTCGTTCACTTACACTGCACCCATATCTATGTGACCCGCTTGATTAAAATATTTAAAATGGATTTTTACTTATGAAGTGCCTATTAGGTACCACACACTTTTCAAGATGCTTTTGGAAACCAGAGAACAAACATTCTTGCCCTAAGAAGAACTAGATGAAAAGACATAATAAACACAGAGTGCAAATAAATAAATTACATAGTAAGTTAAAACATGAATGGTGCTATGGGGGAAGCAGAATAGGAGCAGGGAAAGAGGAGGCCTAAGGAGAGGGCGGGCTGAGGTACTAAGCGGTCAGGGCAGAGAGCACTGAGAAGGCGAGGGTGTCAGCCCTACAGTTACACAGAGGAAGGACTTTCCTGGGAGTGTGGACAGCAGAAGACCTAAAGGGACAGCCCGCTCTGCACACCCGCGGCGGAAGCGCAGCCGGCGTGGCTGGAGCAGAGTGAGGTGGGGAGAGGGGAGACACGGCCAGAGAGGAGGTGGGGACCCGCATGGCGGAGGGCCCTGGAGAGCACGGGGAGCAGGGCTTCAGCTTGTACTCAGCGTGGCAATGGGAACCGACACAATGTGCTGAGCAGAGGAGTGACACAGCCTGTGTGCGTTTCAAAGGGTCAGGACGGCCTCGGTGTTGAGCATGGATCACAGAAGGTCAGCAGCCGAGCGGGAGGCCTGTGAGAGAGCGCCGCAATAACCCTGGAGAAGCCTGTGTGACAGTACCGGACCCAGGGGTCCCACTACAGATGGCAGGGGGAAGGCGGATTCTGAATATATTCTGAAGGTAGAGTTGGTCCTAGCTCTTTATATGGGTTTTTTAAATACCCACATATTAAGACTTACCAATTCTGAATTCCTCCTACTAAAGCCATGATATCAGAATACGTTATACCTCATATTCCTTGAAAAAAGACAACAATTTTAACAACAATAAAAATCTTTCTGGGCTTCCCTGGTGGCGCAGTGGTTGAGAGTCCGCCTGCCGATGCAGGGGTCACGGGTTCGTGCCCCGGTCCGGGAAGATCCCACATGCCGCGGAGCAACTAAGTCCGTGAGCCGTGGCCGCTAGGCCTGCGCGTCCGGAGCCTGTGCTCCGCAACGGGAGAGGCCACAGCAGTGAGAGGCCCGCATACCGCAAAAAAAAAAAAAAAAAAAAAAAAAAAAAATCTTTCTGCTACCATCACAACTGTGACTTGTTCTATTACACATGCCTAGTTTGAAGAAAAGAAGAACAGCAAGAAAAAATTCTACAGCTATGGCAAGTTTATTTTTACAATGAAAAGTATATGACTTGTGCCATATTGTCTTTATATTAAAAGACAAAACAAAACAAAACAATGAATATGTTTAACGTGGTCGGTTTTCTTCAACATTTCACTTAAATGAACTGGCCAAGGCAATGCAGATTTACAGACACGCATGTATGGCCCAGAGGCCGTAAAGATGACAAGAAATACCACCTGTTGAGTTCTCATATGTTGGTGGGAGATTTCTTAGAAAGTTTCAAAAGGTAAATTATCAGATGATTCAAGTTGGAACTCACTGAAAGATAACTCATTAAACAAAGAAGCAGCCTTTATCACCCAACATAAGCTTCTTGTAGTTTCCATGAACTGTGTTTCATGGAACTGTGCTTAGCCCATTCAAATTCTTTGTTATTTTTCAAATATTATGTAAAAATGATTCAGTTTACAATAAAATATTCAAGTTTACGATAAGGAGATTCTCAAGAAAACTCTCTTCAGAGAACAAAATTCCTTCCCAGCTTTAAGTGTTTTAAAAATTGAAAGCGATTGAGTTGTTCAGGAATACCAGACAGTAGACACGAAACCAGTAAAATTTATTCAGAGCACTTTAATATAAAATATTAAGTACTCCTCTTTTTAGAAATATATATCCTAAGAATTAATAAGACAGTAATAAAAAGTTATTTGTCGTATTTAACTTTTGAAATTTAACCTTAGAAATTAATATATAGAGAAAGAATGCTTTATCTTAAGGTTCTTTTTAAAATACAAATTACAAAAGTATATACAGATTTCCCAATATCTTGGGGAAAGAATCTGTTACTCTAGAAAAAAACAGCCCTCAATTCTCCCTTTGGGAAAATTTAGAAACCTCTGACAACATCTATGAAACGCCTCATGCACTATTAAGACATGGGGCTCAAAAATAATTATTCAGCATCTTTCATAATCCAGATTTTACAGAAACTTGCTAAAAGCAGGAGAGCAAGTTTTGAACAAACTAGTGTATGATATCACAGAAAACATTACAGCACTAATCACCGCAGTTCTATGATTTCCACTACAAAAATATCAAAGCAAAATAGCTGTCAAAGGCATAAATTAAATCAATTTCAAATTGAACAGAAAATTATTTCCTATTTTCCAAAGGCACTGATTTGGAGTGATCTTAAACCTCTGGAAAAGAATTCCTCAATTTTCAAAAATTCTGAAGCCTAATTACAAGTAATTATAGCTTTTCATTTTCAACATGATGAAATAATTTGATTCTTTTTACAAGAGGTCTGGTTTAGCTCAAAATAGACAAGTGCTTCTGCACTGAGTTAGTACACAAAGACAATAAGGATCATTCTCAATAGAAAATCAGGCCTACATGTTGGCCATAAATCATAAATGCTGTATTCAAGTAAAAAATAGTTTGTATGTTCTACAAACATAACTCATTCATTCACACAAGGGAGACAAAGCAAACGGCCCACTGTCAGACTTGGCTTTAAAATAAGAACAGCACAAGAGAGAATAAAAAGCTTCATAGTTATCTAAAAATTCTGATACAAGTGTTCTCTGGAGGAAAAGAAAATACTTCAAATCTTCCTGATACTGTTTACTTAAAGAAACCAATCACAAACCATCGCACAGCAAATGACACCTAATGTTAGTTTTAAAAGTTTAATACCAGATCTAATAGTTAGTTGTTCCAAAATAATCCTACATCTCTGAAAAAAGAAATGGAATCCTATAAACCATACAAGATATTCCTAACTACAACAAAATTATAAAGGAATAAATCAAAAACTTAAGTTTCTGACAACAATATTTCCACCCTGCAAAATTTGCAATGCTGTACACATTTCTCCAGCTTTTGCTTTATAACGTGCCTTGTGCTGATGACTCATATTTCCAGTGATTTGTTATACGCTATTACAACAAAAGCTCCATAAGAGTGCTTTCTACCCTGACCTTACACACCTGGTTACAATTACACCTTCAGAAAGCAAACTAGTAGTTTAGCAAGGACACACTAACAAAAGCTAACCAATCAACAAGCAGAAACAAATATCAGAGCCCACCCACTCAAAAATCTGAAAAAGAACACACCATACATTTCTTACAAACACAAGTGTGTGCACGCACACACACACGTGTGCACACCACAGGCATCGGCACGATGCAGTGTCAGAGCACAGGTCAGCCAGTTGTAAAATGCTCCTGTCAACACTGACGTTTACTAAGCCAATCCACAAGAGATTTTTCTAGTAAATGCCATCAGAAACAAGACTAAATTTTGTTTAAGCTGTAAGCAAAAAAAAAAAAAAAAAATATCAGAACTTTCGATAGAAAAACAGTTCAGTCATTGCAGTATGTAGGTTCACAACATTACGAAGTTCTTACATTACATCAAATAAGAAAACCATCTTGGCTAGAGTCCAAGATGGAATCATAATAACCAAATTCTCAGTTGCAGTAAGTTTTGACAAAAAAAAAAAAAAAAAAAAAAAGGCTTTGATCATTTCCAGTTATCAGCTACTTTTATTCTGAGACTTCCTAAAGCACCTTACAAAAACCACACTAGGCTAGAAACACCAAACCAGGTAATTCCAGAGCTATGTGACCACCCTAAAAGGGAGAAAATGATCAATTTATCCCATTTAGAAAAAGAATGATGTAGATACACTACTTTGAAGCTAAAGCAACACCCTATGCCACAAGAATGCAGTAACAAAACGAAGACCGAACTTGCACCCTATTCTAATGAAATCCACAGAACCCTCACCAGTCCCGATTTGTGATCACGCTTCTCAAAATGAAGAGCCACGTGGGTCAATTTGGCTCTTTGGGTAGTCACTTGCTTTATGTAAAGTTGAGTGTCACATCTAAGCATCTTTAACACACTTGACTCTACCTCCAAACAATCAAGGATTTCCACCAATTAAAATGTATTTTTCAGTTTACAACCCTGTTCCATCTTCTGTCATAAAACATTAGTGTTGCCACCCCTGATATAACAAACTTGAGAAGAATATTTTCAGAACTGAAATCACAGTGTGGATAACGGGGGACTCAATCTTAGATGCATTTCCTCTTTTGGTGGGTGTAGCAATATAAAAAGTTTAAATACTTTCACCAAATGAGATGATTATGTGTGGTTCTTCTTTAAAGAAGGTTATTCTGTACCCTTGGAATATATTCAACTTACCTCCTTTTGAATATTTGTGGTTTTTAGTTAATGATATGGCTCTAAAGCACTGAGACTGTCATTAGCTGATTACTATCTCATTTTTTTTTTTAAAGCCAACGTTTTAAAATGGGAAATTTCAAAGCATTTCAGATATATGGTAGGGATATTTCTCATCATGGAAAGTGGCAATTCCTGTTTGACCATGAAAAGATTCTATTTAGGATGGGAATCTTTAGAGAATATTAAAGCCATTCCAATAATATTATATACCATACATGTTTCCTCAGAATGTATCTAATAATGAAAGATAACATAATACAAATGAGTTTATGATAGAACATCCCAAACACATGAAAAGTTAAGAATTTAAATATCCAGTAATCATGCTAGATTTGTTTAGAATGCATTTAATAATGAAGAAAAATAAGCAAACAAACAAAAAAGGAACAAAGATTAAGGACATAAGAGGTGCTGTCACCTCTACTGAAGTGGCTGCTCTGCCTTCCTCCAGCCCTTCACCCAAAGCAAAATGGACCCACTCCTTCTCTCTGTGGTCAGAACCCTTCATGTGCATTTCAATTACAGCACCTATAAAGTATTAGAATTATTGGTTCAACCTGGTTTTCTGTATTGTAAACTCTAAAAGACCAGGAACAGTGTCTTTACACATGTTTATCTCCAGAGTCAAGGACAGTGCTAAATATGTAAGAAACACTGCATGTCTGTCAATTTGAACTGAAGTTAAGATTTTTAATTTTTTAAATTATGTTTATGCTATGACTATCTGAAAACTACTGAGTGTTTACATTTTAAATTTCCAGTGTTGACAACAAATGAGCAAAACTAATCTGGCTTTTGTATATTTAACTTAAGATACCATTATGTTATTATATTTCAACATTTTTTTCAATATTAGTTTTGGAAATAAAAAGAATGGCCAGTGAGATAAGGTAAACACTAAGAATTACAGGTTTGAGCCTTCAGATTCCTTCCAGAACTATGAATCTAAGAATAATACTGCATCTACTCAAAGTTGTAAATTTGACGTTGCACCTTCTTTCATATAAACTCGCTTCAACTATCACTCCTTGGCATATTTTCCAAAAAAAAAAAAAAGTGAATTATACCTGATTGTCAAAGAAAATACACTGAATACAGTAAGCACTTCTCACTCTCTTTAACTACTAAGGATTTGTGTTTTTGTCAGTTTTGAGGAGAATTCTTTGGTAACTTAAGAAACTCCCTTCATTTTTACCCCCTGATTTTCTGACTTGTATTATCACGCATAAAACGTAAATTAGAAAGATATTATGTTGGAAGATTTGTCCAAAAGCTTTAAGAGTGAAAAGTTCTCTCTTATTCTGTACATGTAGCAAGAGAAATGGCACCCACATGGATCAGACCCCATCTAAAATACTGGGCTGATCCAGGGAGCCAGGACACTGGCAAAAAACAACAAATACCTGCTAGGGGGAATTAAACCATAAAGGGGCAAATGAACATGTCAGGGGAAGGGACACTGAGAGAATCAGAAAATCTAGAAAGAGACAAGGTTCAGGCTAGGATGAATGATAACCACGTTCCACTGTTTAAAGGGTTATCTCATGGAAGATGCATTACACTTGCTCTGTGTGATTCTTAAGGGTGCACACCAAAAGATACATGACCGAGAAATGCATAGAAGCAAACTTCTATGAGGAAAAACTTTGTAAGAGATCATGAAAAATGGAGTGGACTGCCTTAAGAGGTAGTAAGTGAATTCCGAATCTAGCAGAAACTAAGCAGATATTTCAGAATACTGAAGGAGGGGAGAAAACACATTTATTCACTAAAATGAAGCGACTGAATGCCCCCAATGTGGGAGGGTAATACTTAAAAGGCTGCAGATACAAAAATATACATGGTTCCTGCTCGTAGGGAACTTACAGTCAAGTGGGAAGGGACTAAGAAACAAGGAAATAGATACACAAAGTACTGGGCTGGCCAAAAAGTTCGTTCGGGGTTTTCTGTACTGTTACAGAAAGACCTGAACGAACTTTTTGGCCAATCCCCAATACTTCTGAAGTAAGTGATAATAGGAAGAAAATTAAGAAAAGGCAACCGAACCCACACCCCAATATCAACAAAGAGCCAGCCATGACAAGATCTGAGCAAAGAGCAGTAGAGGCAGAAAAATGAACAAGTACAAAGAAAGCCCTGCCCCCAGGCAGAAACAGGTTTGGCAAGTTCAAAGCCAACGTGGTTAGTGAGTAGCTGCTGAGGAGGACAGTGGCAGGAAACAGGAGGAAAGTTCGTCAGGGAAGCAAATAAAGGACTCTATTTGGACCATACCAACTCTGAGATGCCTTCAGAATATCCAAGTGAACATTTCAAATAAGCAATAAAATGTACGAGTCTGGCGCTCAAAGAGAAAAATCAAGGCTAGCTATAAAAACTTGGAGAATAGGCACAGAGGTGGTTTTTAAAACCATAGTATTAAAGGGTATCATCCAACAAGAAAGTATGGATCAGAGGTTGGCAAGCTACAACACTCAGGCCAAATGCAGCCGGAAACAGTTTTCTAGGACACAGCGCTCTCCTCCATTCACAGGTTGCCCGCGGCTGCTCTGGCACTATAAGCTGCAGCGGTGCGATGGAGGCCACGGGCACTACGAAGTCCACATCTGCTAACTGGTCCTTTACAGACAAGGCTTACCGACCCTTGGTACAGAGGGACAAGGCTAGATTCCGGAGCTAAACGCAGGGGCAGTCAAACTTACAAGTCAGGCAGAGGGTATGTGACGAGCAGAAAGTGAGACAATAAACAACACCAAAAAAAATACCAGGAGACTGTGGTGTCAGAGAAGCCGAGAAAAATGTTATTTTTGGACTGTAATGAATGGTGATCACTGAGTGTGGCAGCACAGTGGCAATGGATAATGCACTAAGAATAGTTTTACCTCTCAGGGAAGCAACCAAGCCAAGCAGCAAAACCCCAAACACTGTTTTCTTGTTTGTTTCATAACGCTTTATAACCTTGGCCTAACTCAGAGCAGGATCATAGCAGGACTCAATAACTGGGGTTTCTTTGCATATTTTTCCTCTTAGAAGCCTAAGAACAAACCAGCTCTCCGGGGAAGCACAAGGGGGGCCTGATTATTAGCATATGCCAATTTCCATGGTGTAAACACTCCCAATTTCAAGCAAGCTACCAAGAGTATATCAACTAAGTCACAAAATGCCTGACTCTCTAACACCCAGTTCTCACTAGCCAGTGCAAGCTACTCTGACCTAGCTCCAGCATACCACTGTCTCGGGGAAGTGGGGGCAGAGGACCTAAGCAAGAATATATCAAGAAGTGGTTAAGTGTGTGAAGACAGTACTTATAGAAGGGTTAAAACAAAAGTCTGAGATTCCCCAGAAATGTAAAAGTTAGTTGAATCCCCATACAACTGAGGCAAAGCACTAAAACTTGAAATAATGGTAGACTTAGTTCTACAATTATTTCATACTTAGTTCTTCATTAAATCCATGTGTTACAGAGATGTTAGCTTTTATGAGGACTGCTTACACCTTTAAAATTATAGATACATATTTCCTAGAATACATTAATAGCGTCCTTAAATGGTAGGTCAGAGGGCATTGATGACATATGTAAATATTTGGAACCATGTGTTCTAAGTAACAATTTACCAATGTATGCTATTATAAAACTTTAGGTAAATAACAATGAATCACGGCTACAAAGGTGACTATAAAATGCAAGGATATTTAAATTAAATGAAACAGGTCTTTTTTAATCCTCAGGATTTCTGTACTAAAGCAAACCCTCTAGTAAATGCCTACTGACCTTGTATGGTCTCGAGGAAATGCATGGGTAATCTAAATGTGAACAATATACTGCCTAGGTAAGCAGGATAGAGGTCCCAGAGAAGTCCAACTCCTAATCGCCAGGACCTGTCAGCATGTTACCTTACAGGGCAAAAGGGATTTTGCAGATGTGATTAAATTAAGGATCTTGCTGTTGCCGCGGATCCTCTGGGTGGACTCAGTGTCATCACAAGAGTCCGTATAAGCAAAATAGGGAGAAAGGAGGGTCAGAGTCAGAAAGATTTGAAGGTGCTACTCTGCTGGCTTTGAAAACAGAGTAAGGGGCCACCAGCCAAGGAATGGAAGCAGCTTCTACAAGCTGGAAAAGGCAAAAAAAATGGATTAACGGGGCTCTAGAAGGAACCAACTCTACTGACACCTTGATTTCAGCCTCGGGAAGCTGAGTTTGGAATTCTGACCTCCAGAAGTGTAAAACAGTAAGCATTGCTAAAGCCACGAAGTCTGTGGTAATCTGTTTCAGCAGCAACAGGAAACTCATCCACCATCCCTATGCCATCTTCTCACAACACCAATAAAGGACAGAGCCTTCATTGACTGCCAACGACTCCGTGCAGGGAACACCTGGGATAGCTTAAGAGATGATGCCTATCCTAATACCCGGCATCCCTCAATAAATATTAACTTCGCCCTTTCTTTTCTTCTGCTTATACTCGGAGCAAAAAGACATAGAATTTATGGGCCTCCTAAATTAAATGATCTTAAAACCCTGTTTGCACCTCAGAAAATTCAGATTTACACAATCATTTTAGATTTTTAACTTTTTGTTGTTGTTGTTTGCGGTACGCGGGCCTCTCACTGTTGTGGCCTCTCCCGTTGCGGAGCACAGGCTCCGGACGCGCAGGCGCAGCGGCCACGGCTCACGGGCCCAGCCGCTCCGCGGCACGTGGGATCCTCCCAGACCGGGGCACGAACCCGCGTCCCCCGCATCGGCAGGCGGACTCTCGACCACTGCGCCACCAGGGAAGCCCCATTATTTTTTAACACTTTATTGCATTCCTTTTCCCCTTAAGGAGTGTTTTGTAAACTCTACTCTACCCAGGCTAACCCGGGAGGATGAGGCACAGAGGAGGGATTTGTGCGGGTCTCAGCCGGCACATCCAGGAGATGAGCACACGCTGTAGGCAAAGCATACAAGCTGCACACGGAGCCCGAGGACTAGTGAAAGCAGGCAACCTGAGGCAGGCGTTCATTCCTTCATTCCATGCCTAGTCTTGAGCACTTAGTAAGGACCAGGCATATAATGGAAGTTTTCATTGGTCCCTTAGCCTGGATTCCCCGAAAAGCAGAGCCTGAGAAAAAAGCTTAGGTGCAAACAATTTCGTAGGGAAGGAAGAACGAAGGGGAAAGAGGGAAAGCCCTCCACCACGGCGGGTCACTGGATCCACAAACCACCCGAGAAAGTGAGGATGGGGGGTGGGGAGGCAGCTGTGGGGGAGGGAAGAGTGTTTCCCTATCCGCTCTGCCCCCTGGGAGCAGCAAGGCCCAGGCCTGCGGCAAAGCTTTGTCCATGTGCACTTGGGAGAAGGTGACCAAAGCCTGGGAAGCTGGGTGCCACACCATCGGCTCAAGGAAGACGCGAGGCTGGACCACATGAAGAAGCGCACAGGAGGCTTCTGACAGGTGGCATCTGCCTTCCTGGTGGGTAAGGATGTCACCTGCCTGAATCCACAGCATAGGAGGTAGGAAAAGAGGACAGACGGACAGTGAACACTTGGCTCCTTCCTGCCAGGGCATTCCAGATGCTGAGAGGGCTTCTGATGCGGCCGAAATAACCACGGGGAAGAAGAAAGGGTACGCACGCCGGCATGCGGCCTGCATGGGACCGAAGGTTTTTTTTTTAATATCCCAAGCAGACAGAACGTTCAGAACTGAAATGAACAAGTAAATGAAACATGACAAACACAGAGCAGACACACGAGCCAGCGACGGGACGTGGGGAGGAGCTGGGCTTGGGCAGAGCGTGGGAAACGGTGCGGGGATGAGCCCCGAAGCACCCACAGGAATGGACAAAGGAGCACGGGTCACAGACAAAGAAGACAAAGCTGGGGGAGATGCCACGTGTCACCCTCGCGCCTGAGACACAGCAGTCTCAGTATGAGAATGGGAACGCTGGGGCTGAGACCCAGGCTGGGAGGGGCGGCAGAGGGGAAGAAAGGGCAGCATTCCCCAATGACAGCCCTTTTTTAAGGCTAGTTCCTCAGTTTATTAACTCTTGTTTTTTAAAATATCAATTACTAGATTTAAAAACTCATTTTTGAAAAGTACTTAATATGTGTAGAGGTTTTGGCATGTGAAAATGTCCTTTCTTTTCAGAGACTGTGGTGATAACTGTTAACTGTTATTTGATAAATACTATTCATTGGACAAATGCAGTTTGTAACCTGACGCAGATCAGAAAAACCGCATTACGTGTCGGTGCGATTCCCAGGTCTCTGAGTAGCGGGACTAGGCCGCCTTGTGCACTTCATGTTAACATGGTAATAATCCAGCCGCTGCACAAACATTTCCACTCGCTGACACTTTGTGGTACATGTAATGTCCTTATTGCTAGAACGTTCCTGTTGTGTTGAACTGCTGACACCTGAGTCTAACTTCCAGCTTCCTCCAGACTCGAGAAGAGATCTTCTTCGTGGTTACGATGACCTTTAAAGACTCGAAGAAGCAATGATGGTGTGCCTGCCGCTTGCCCTCTGCCCGATCCCCTAAATCTTCTCCAGTATCCCCCAACTGACCACATGAAGGGAGGTCTTCTTACTTTCTGACACCTCACGTGTCTGGGTCTCTCGTCAGCCAGAGTGCCTACAACATCCTAAGAACTGGCTGAATTACTTTGGGTGTTATCTGAACAGGGCAAAATACAGCAGATCTTTATAAATTTCTGAAATATTGTCCTAAATGCTTAGTTTGTAACCAGCTAAATTCCCCAGTTTACCATTACATAGTGTGCTGTGTCAAACCAGGACTCATGTTCCATTCTTACATAACTTGATTTTTTTCAGTGTAAAGGTAGGACTTTACATTTAATCTTTCCTCAGTTCTAGCCGCCCCCCCGCCAATTTTTTGAAATGATTTTAAATCACGATGGTCATCCACTCTTTGCTCTACTCCTCCCAGGTTTCTGTCATCAAACAATCTGATAAGGTTTTATGTCTTTATTCTAGATGTTGATAAAACAAACTTCTACTAAATAAAAGAAGCACTAATTCAGGCAACTTCCAATGCAAAATAATCATTGGGTTTTAGACGTGATACGTGTAAATAAGAGCTACTTAGTGACGAGCACCTAAAATGAAACTTTCTAAGTACAATGCCATTATGACACGAAGAACCCCATTCATTGTAATGTACGTTAAACGGCATTGGCTTTTAGAGGTTTGAACAGATATTTTCATGGGCACAGGTGATATCAAAACAATGCTCTCCCCAAATGCATGTTTCTACCTAGGCATCTCACCACTTGTATATGCACAGCTTCTGCCTTCCACAAACAATCCAACAACGGAGATGTTACAGAAATACAGTTGCAATTCACTTGGCAGTTTGATGCCTCATACTCGCACATGACAACACATTGATTTTGCTTCTACCTCCATGCAGACATCTATGTAAAGAAATCCATTAGGCAGACAGTTCTCATCTCTATTGACTGACAGAGTGACAATTGAATACTTTTCACCTTCCAAAGTGAGTGACAGTTAGACACTTAAACAAGCCTTCAAGTTGCAATAATAGTATGAAACACTTTCAATTATCTGAATCAAACAAATCCATGATCCTACTGGTTGAATGCATTTTTCTGTCTGCTGCTATGCCTGGCTTGGTTTACACTATTGTTTGGATGATTTTGTGCCTATTACAAGAATGTTTTTCTCAAAGAGTAAACTCGTTTCATAAGTGATGATTTATTTTTAAAATGTTAGCGGTTTCTATAAACATTTAAAACATGCGTAAATATACAGCCTAACCAAAACCTACTTATTTCTCCTTATGCTTATGAACTTTTCCAAACCTAATGTTGCACTCCAAAAGCATTTTGTGTATTAGTTGGTTCTTGCATTATAACGTCCATTATCACATGACGATTCCATGAACGTTAAGTGATAGTATAATGATAACAGACTAATTAAAATGCAAACATCACTTATAATACTTAATCTACTTATTTTACACTCCTAATCTTATGGATCTTACCACTCCTCTAAAAAGCTGGGGTAAAAATTAACAGGTTGAAAGCCCTCTCTCAGGTATAATCGAAATGTGTATATTCATTAGCAAAAAACAAGCATATGTGAGAAGCATGCAGGACACAGATAAGGTTTTGCAGAAATCAATGATGAATAGGGACCAAAGAACACTAACGACACCTCACAAAACTGCAAAGACTAAAGGGCGTAGTGCTTTGCTGTATCCCAGTCAATCACACAGAAAAACAAACTCACCCTCATGATTTAAACACAGACACTGCATACGGACATGCAAGTCAGATCAGGGTGGCTCTAAGGTTCTATACGACTGTGCGGGCAGAAATAAAAGAGAGTCAGGAGCAAGCAGAACTACTTCATAAAAATATAATCATTAACGAGGGGGTTGGGCTTTTAAATTAAACAGCTACATCAAAAATGACCGAAGCATTTTTAAGGGCCAAATTCAGTGTGAGGAGTAAAAAGATCTAAAAAAAAACATTTTTACACCCTTTCCTTAAATTTTTGGCCGAGTAACAATGACATATAGCAACTTAGTAGATTTGAATATTTGGTAAACATTTTTTCTTCTCTAATAGTTTTTTTTCTTTTGTTTGTAAATGGAGGCAAGTGATAAAGAAACTATAAAATAATCTCATCGTTGCAAATTTACTCTAGGTTTTCAAAATAAGCAGCAATTGCTGCTTAGCCTAAAAACTGAGCTTTTGAGAAATGCAGATAACTTGGGAATGTGGAAACACTTGGTCAGAATACACACAGATAGAGTTAGGGAATATGAAAATGATATTTCTCACTAAAATCACATTTGGCATTTCTACTAAAACATGAAAACCAAGGAATGGCTTTTTAAAAATGACTAGCTTGTGGTCAAATATAAAAAAGAAATAATAGCTTATTTTTATTATTAAGGGACTTGCCCTTTCCTCTTGAAGTCAGGTTACTAAGCTTACAGCTTTTAGAAGTCAATACTAGTTGAAGGTGCCAATACAGAATCTACTGTGTGCACAACATCAAATGACCCTGTGCAAAGAGCCCAGCCGTTGCAGGCTATACAGCAAATTGATTTTCGGAAAAGGAATGCTGCCTGTATTTAACCTAACAGTGTAACCCTGTTGTACTACATGGAAAGGGATCATGCATATTGATTTCTTTATTACAATTCTTCTTGTGATCGGTCAACATTCACAAAACACTCTATTCTCAAAGAAAATCGTTTGGTAAAAAATTCACTAAGTAGACACTGGTTTTTCACGTGAATTCTGTGCCATCTGCCTTCAACAGATAATAGTATGAGACAGTTTATTTCTTAATTTCCAATTGCCTTTTCTCAGCCTCTTAAAATAATGTATACTACTGGTAAATCGGCACGAGGTAGCTGTTCCATCATTATGTTAATTATGAGAAAATGAAGTTCTTTAACAGGTTTGTTATTTTAATACTTCAAATTAAAATAGGTGAAGAAAGATTCATTGCCCTTTCAACATAACTTATTAAAATAATTTTTCCCAGTGTGTCTATAATCTGCTCTAATAATATTTTAGGAGTCACTGCTTGCTATTTCTAAAAGAACACATGTGAACTTATGCCATGTTGGTGTGTATCCACAGTGATGAACTTAAAACATAATAGTAATGGAACATGAATTTTATAGTGCTTTCTTCGGAGACAATTAAACTTATAAGTCTCCTAATGTGTAGTTTCCAGAATCGATGTAAGCAATTAAAAAACTGCAACAAAAATGTTTTGTGAGGCATAATTACTATAAGGTCACTAGATATTATTTGGAGTCAGTTTAGTTTATCACATTACGACATGACAGGACGTGAGGCAAAAATTATAAATTCCTTCCCTAAATCTGTCCTTTTCTGATCTAGATGGATGAAGAATAATTAACTCTTAATTATTCAGATGACTTCAAGGCAGTTTTAGGATTGCAGTCATTTTAACCAAGGAGAGCAGTCTCCCATCATTTATCAAATCTTGCAACTTGACCAATGATGAATAAAAAAATCTATGTTTACCCACAGCCCTAACTGCTACCTTAGAGGTTGTTAAGCAACAAATTTCCTTTAAACTCTACCATATGCAAATCATCAGACACAATTTGCATTTTAAAGTATTTAACTCTACATATTTATTGGATTTTGAGGCCATGCTGATCACTGATTTATGTGCTTCTGGCAATCATATTTCCATATTTGTGTGACTTTGATGACAGTAATAATTCAAATGTGCAGGAAGTTGTTCTTTGAACAATATCTTTAATTACGTCCTCAAAGCATCATTGTTTTGCCTGGTGTCCTGACAAAAAGGGTTTGAAATAAGAGATGGCATAATAATCCAAAACGCACAGAAATATATTTGTCATTTTCTGTGTACTACCAAATGCACAGAAGTGACTTTTCACATTAACCAATCCTTAACCTTAAAAAGGCTACAAAGCCCAGCAAACTTGTACTTAAATACTTTTATTAATACTGACACACTTTCACGACAAATTCAATCACAGTTCATAACATTTCTGTTCAAAATGCAAAACCTGCCCCATTTACTTTGCTGCTAACTCAAAAAGTTTTGCTGTCGCTCTTTTTTTTTATTGAGGTCATCACAAATTATGTGCTTTCTTATGAAAGCCATCAAGAAATATCATCATTAATAGATTCACAAATGTTTTATCTATTTGTTTCTCAAACACAACCGTGAACCATAGCTCTGGAACCATTCTCAAGTAATGTTAATGATGATTTTACCATTCAATTATATAAATAAACTTCTTACAATAAATATTCATACATGTACAAATATAGCCATAAAATTTAGCTAAGTAAAACTAATGTTAACAGTAGTCAATTTCAAAATTAACTAAAAGACAAAACGTATCTTTTTTATTTCACAATTTTTTTCTCAATTTCACAAACAAACCTACATTTTTACATGCATTTATTCTGTAATAACTAGTATTGTACATGGTGCTTAATCAACTCTGCATATTAAGCAGAGTTCATTAAGCATTTTCAATGAACAATGAAATGGGTTGATTTTAGAGAACACAAAACAATTCTCAAGGATAAAATAAAAATCATTAAAATCCAATCTTTAAAAAATAAAAAAAAATTATGTATTATAAAATCAGAAATAAGGCCCAAAACATATGAGTATTACATTCTCTAGCTATTTCAAAAATCTGTCATCTTTAAATACCCACAGAATGCAAATCTGGGGAGAAAAATTAACATGTGCTCAAATTTCCCCAGATGGATATAAAAATAATGTGAAACATATTATATGTTAATATAAGTACACAATTTAAAGCACATATATACATATGTGCTTTACACATATACATTGTTTTCAATTCCTACTAAAATTTACATTAATAGTTATTCTTTAGATAAAGGTAAAATGTTTATTTACGGATGTTAAGATCAAGCTTAATGACTATCATAGTTGGATAAATGTCTCCCTGTTTTAAGGAGAACATTCCAAGCAAGTTATCATGTAACTTAAACCTAAGTCAGCCACTCCTAAATGAATCTGAATTAGAAAGACACAATTCAGAAATAGTCAATGTCAGGGTTATTCTAATTAAAACAAAAGTAGGTTGAAATAGTTTCTAAATAATTATTTTATGGCTACTTTTACACACATAATTCCTAATAATCATATTGGATATTTTATATACCACATTTTTCCTTTATATTGTTTTAAACTTAATTCAATATTCATCTAGGTAGTAACATTTTTCTAAGAGTTCTTTACTCATTAAAACTGTAAAATCTTGTCATCCTCTAGGTATGTAAATAGCAGTTAGGAAAAATATAGGACATTTACTAAACAACTTAAAAAATATAAAGACAAACTGCCGTTTATATTGCAGCGATGTTCTGGACGAAAGATTACGGTAATATTTTCAGTTCTACATACAAAGAGGAGGAAGAAAAGGAAAGGAAAGGGAAGGGAAAGAGAAAAGAAGGGCAAGAAGAGGAAGAGAAAGGATGGGGGGTGGGGAAGGAGACCCCAGCTGAGACGGGGTGGGGGGGAGGGGGAGGAAGAGGGAGAGGTGAGGGGGAATTGTAGGGACACCCCCTTGCCTCCCCCTAGTGGTCAAGCAAGAAACAGCACTGTAGACTCCCCGGCAGGCTGTGGACAGTATTCACAGAGCAAGAGCAGGACCGCTGCGGGGCGGTGGATGAGCAGTGATTCACACAATGCCGACCACAGGAAGCCAAGAGCCAAGTGCTCTGGAGGTGAACACTCTGGAGCCCATCAGTTCTCGCTCAGCTGTCTGTACATTTGAACATATCTCACAGCAAACACCAATGAGGTAGGAGAGCCCATACATTAATACCTGTATACAGCAGCACAGCTGCAGGCGACCGTGCTTAATAAGTAACTAGGTTTACCGCATCAAATCTCATGCTCACAGCAGCTTTCCCTTTCTCTCTCTCTCTCTTTCTCTCTCTCTCTTTTTGCCTACAGTAGTGCAAATGGACAAATAGGAAATCACACAGAAATGTATTTGTATTATGCTACTAATGTGTTTTTTAAGCAACAAATACAAGTCAGAAATAGTGGAATAAACTGGATTTTAAATCAATCCAATGCTCTTGTATGAATCACATACACTATACAAAATTCTGTTATAATCCTTTTTATATAATTACACAAAAAAGACATGTTTTCAGAGATTACTCTCAATTTTGCAGCTTTCACAGGCTTTAACTAATCAAGAAAAGTCGGCTTTTCACTGTGGATATTAACAACTCAGGAAATACAATGAACAAGCAAACAGGAAGTCTTCACAGATACATAAAAAAAGCGAGTTCAACACCTGATTACAATTACTGTATATCAGGTAAAAGAAGAATGTACTACAAACTCAATTGTGAGGAAAATTATGTACTAAAATAGTACATTCAAAGCAAGTATATCATTTATTTCAAACTTCAGCACACTAAAAAGCAATATAAAAATAACAACAGGTTTTATTAATAAAATTCAAGTTATTAACAATCTAAAAGAGTACATTAAATACATTTAGTGGCAGGATTTAAAAATCTGCCTCTGATTATATAAGTATCAAAATACAGAAATAACATTCTTGGTAAATAATCTCCACATTACTCAACAACATTTCTCTCTTGAGCCACGAGTCTACCTAACTCTCTGCTTCCCTTTCTGAGGTTCATTAAGGTGCTACCGGGACTCATTACTGTCTATCTCTTGCCCTGTCCCTTAATCGCCCTCTAGGCACTACCCTTGTAATCAGTGAAATGTTCTGAGCTTGGCCAGGTGCTCCCAAGGGCATCTGATACATCTCCACGGTTTAGGAATCAAAGTATACAATCAGTATGTCCAGGTTTGAAACACCAGAGCGGACAGGACTAATATTGTTTGCAAGATTAAAATCTGTGTTCCTCGATCCTTTTGTAAACTTACATTACATGGTCTCAGGGAGGGGTCAAATATCTTTTGTCCTTCTAAGGTCTTTAACAAATAAGGATTGTTCATGTATGTGTGCAAATGTATGTAGGCACATGAACACTAACACACATCCATAAAAAATGAACCGCATACAAAAAAATCCCTCACATTTATATAAATGTTAAGTGTCTTGGAAAAATCCATTATTTTTATGTAAAGTAACCTAACTGAAGTTGTAAAATTTAAGTCCTTTTGAATCACAAACACTTATCTGAATATTCCAGCTATCCCTTAACAAAATGTGTGAATGAAATTTCTTTTAATTAGTTACTACTGTGGCCCATTTCTTAATTGGCTCCTATTATAATGATAAATATATACATAAGCATCGATGAAAAAATACAAAAATAATTCATTTGTCTTCAAGGGAGAATGTAAAATTTATATATAAACTCTAAATGTGAAAAAAAAATTCTCCTAGAACCTTGGCATTATTTTTGTAATTTGTATAGCTGAGCAAAATGCTTATTAATAATAAGAGTAAATAGTTGTAGCCCAGCCATATAAATTGGCAATTGACTAAAAAAAGGATCTAAAATTGCAATCACAGAGTATCACATGAAACCCATACTTTCATGTGTAAAATTAAAACAAAAAGCTAAACCTTGAACTGCTTGGTTCAACCAACCTGCAGGACATAAAATCACATTGATATTACGTATGTGCACACACATGCACACACACACACACACACACACACACACACACACACACACACCCCTCAAAGAAAAACACACATTCAGTGAAGGGAGACTCAGGAATCAGGCAGTAGGCCTGAGGGGAGGGGAAAGCCCAGTCTTTTCCACATTTTGCACTTGAAACCGCCCCCCCCACAATAAATTCAGACTCATTTACTCAGATGTCGCAGTTCTATTTATGGATGAGGGTGAAAGGTCAATAATGATACTTATCATCTCAGTGATATGCTTACAAGCTATTTCTACAGCCTAGTGGACAGAGACATTTCCAATTGTAATGCAGATTTTAAGTACTTTATAAACTAATAAATATTTTTCTAAATAGTAAGCTCGTAGTTATATTATTTTAGCTTGATTAAATTATGTTTAAAATATTTAGGTGCGGGTCCAGATTAACAAAAAACATATTTTTTAAAAAATACGTACATATGTTTGTATTACATTTGAAATAATACTTAGTGAAAGCCAGTAATTAGACAATACAAGTGATACATGACTCAAGTGCTTCAATTTAGAAGCTAAAATAAATTAAAAATAAAATGATTGAATTTAGGGAAGCAATAACTTACAGAATTTATAAGGATTCTTATAATAGTATCATTTTTTACATAATTCAATAATTACTAGTATTCCTCACGTAATACCGAATTTTAAAAGTAAATAATTTGTGATTAAAGAAAATAAATAATGGCATTACTATACATTGCTCAAAGAGGAAAAAGTGAAAATACCACTTTTCAATCATTTTAAAAAGACCTTCTTTAAAAAAATAACAACACTAGATGACTAAGCACATGAAATAAGAAAAATGTACAGGGCAACTCATTTATAGTAATTCAACCTTCATCTTCTGATTTAGTTACTGTAAAAAATCTATTATAAGTTCCATTTGGTAGTGAACTGTAGCCATCTACTGGAAATGAACAGTTAAAGCAAATGTTTAATATCATGTTTCTCTCTTAAGAAACCAGTATTCTTTGTGCTTAGTTTAGTGGACCAGAGAAATGAACAATCCTAGATGCAGTAAGATAAAATTTAATTTCTTGTAACAGCCTCACAATCTCAAACCTGTAAAGATATATGATTTAGTAGTTTAATACGTTATTTTTAATATAACTTTCTATGTATAAATAGTTTTCTATCACTGAGAGATTTTCTGGGTCTATTAACCCACTTTCCCCAAGCCTTACATTCTTAAGTCACATAGCTATGCAAATTCCAAAGTTTTAAGTGAAATTACCCAGCAAGTACCTTTAGTTACCAAATTATAAGCTGGATAAATAATCACAACTTTCATACTATATTTTGCTCAGTTTGGCACTGAAAGAATTTTCAAAGAAATGAAAACAAAACAAACAAAAAAACACAAAAACAAGGGCCAAAACATGGCCTTTGTTTTTCTGTTAGAGAGAGGCCATTTAAAATACTAATTCTGTCTAAACACCAGAGCTGCTGCCATACTCACCACATGGGCAGATTAGAGGAAAGCCTTAGGGCGCTAACTGCACCTACTGGTAAATAATAATGCCGTTCTTGAGGGACAAGAAATTTAAATTGTATCCTGTACTTTATACTTCTGCAAAAATCCCTTCAATCTCAATGATCGAATGGTACACCTACTACCAATTTATTTGTTAAAGCATAAATGCTCAACATTGGAATGATTCCTTGAATTATCAAGAGCTCACAGCCACTGCAATGCAATGACTTAATTTCAGTCACCGCTAAGTGACACTTAAAAGTCAGTAACTGAGCACTGGTTAAAATCATTTCAACAGATACAAATTTCATCAAATAAAAAGAATCTAATGAACAAGGTACGAGTATGCTCATGATAAACGATGTAAACACAAAATTTTTCAAAAAGGAAAGAAGCTAGAATAGTTGTTTTAAATTCTTTCAAATACAGTATGCCTTAATTTAAATAAGTTCCTATAGGGAAGTTCTTTTGTACATCATTATATTAGTCTGATAACATCCTGATACTTGAAATGATTAACTAATGTATGAACTATATGAGAACTAGCTTTTTACAAACTTGTTAGTTTGCAATATTAGTATTTTGTAAAAGACATTACTGAAACTGAAATGAACGGCTATGAATCAATATTAAGAAGGTAAAATCATTTAATTTCTAAAACCCATTATCCATACACTAACATTTTGAGCACAAAACAGATTCAATTTTTATGACTAGTAGTATTTCACAACAGTTCTGCAAATATATTAATAAGATACTTCAATGAGGAAAGATTCTCTTAATCTTGAAAACCAGGTAGAAAGAAGGCCTAGTTATTTTCCAGATGCTTAAACATAAACTCATATCAGTAACTTCATTTGGCAAGTGGAAGATTTAATAGCTACAGTATTGTTCTGTTACTCAAGGTATAGAAAACTGAGACTATGCCTTTTGAATAAACTTTTAAAATGATTCAACCTCAAATCCTTTGTAACTGAAACAGCATAATCTATAATAGCCAAACTGAGAAAATATCAGAGAAGATTCATAAAATTTCAAAGTAAGCGGCTAATTTGAAAAATCATATATATCCAAGAGAACTGCAATGATATCCATTTCCTCACTGCAGCCAAATATAGTTAGCTTGATAGACCTGATTTAGTCCAATAAAATGTCAAAGCTACATAAACCAAGTTCAGTCAACTACACAAATTCACAGAACATTCACATAAACACAGAACATAAGGCAGGAACTCAAACATACATTATTTAATAAATTTCAAATCTCTAGAATTTTCACTTTTTCTACCGATCCATGTCTGATAATCTTTGCCAACAATCTCCCTTGTTTTTAATGTAATATTTCCACTCACAGCTCATATAACTGATACCAAAAGCGATCACAAATTTATTCTAAACTCACTAATCATCAGTAATAAACACTTAACATATCCTTTATGTGGAGAGGTGACTGGGATGGAGGGATTTACCAAAGAAGGCACTAAAATGTGTTGCTTCCACTGGTTCTGATTTATGAAAGAGTTTTGCCAATAGTTCTTTGTTTTGACTTTTCAGACGAAGGGAGGAAGTACCTCATGCAGTTGTATTACGAAACCAATGGGGGAAAATATAGCACCCACCCCAAAAAGCTTTCCTATTGTTTAAATTACAAAACTTACCCCAACTGATGTGTTAGAATAACATAATGTTGCCCTCTACTGGTTCTTCGTGACTTTTACACATAATACTGCCTCAGTTTAAGTTCTCAGCATGAGGAAAAAATAAAAGCAACATTCATCTAATACCCAACAGCAAATA